>NW_007731386.1:160398-161342 GCF_000696425.1 Galeopterus variegatus | reverse complement strand
AAGTTAAAAACAAAACAAAAAAACAGAAAAGAAATGATCCTACCTATGGGAATGGCAGCACTAGAGTCATTGAAAATACAATGATGTGTCCTTTTGTGAAGTCTACATTATAGTTACCACATCTAGTTACTATCAGAAATACGTCACCTGGAAATAAATAAATTGTTTTATTTTCTATCTCCATAAATATATATGATTCATCAAAATATACTGTACATTTATTACTCTTCTTTTTTCTCACCCATTTCCAAAAAATAAATAATTAATATGATAGATGCCATGATCCACTCCTACACAGTGCTCCCCAAAGTGAAATGAACTTACAATAAAAGGAAAACTACTAATAAAAGAGAAGAAATTAAATTAATGTCTTATAAATAGAAAAGTAATTGATAATTAGAAAAATGAGCTACATCTCAAAACAGGTAAAATGAATGACATCTCAAAAGAGGTAAGTTAAATGAAAAACTTAGAAATAAAACATACAAATATGCATCATTATTTTAACCAAAACATTTGGTATATTATGCACATTTAATAAATAGTGAGAAGATCATATTCCTTTGCTTAGAAGTAGACAAAGGTTCTAAATAACCTATCTTTTGTCTTGTCATATATTTATTTTCTATTATGATCAATATGTATTGCAAGAACTTGCTGAGGATAAGTTCTCTAGTGAGAAATTACCTAAAATACGGAAAGAAGATAACTTGAAACCAACATAACCAAATTAAGTCATCTTAGATACATTCTGGCATATATAAAATGCTCAAAAAATCTGTACTTCTTATTGGTATTAACTAATAAAATATTGAATGACTCATAGGTTTATTTTATTTTTATTTTATATATTTTTTTGTGAACTTTACTCTTCTTATTTAAAAATATATCCTGGCAATGACTGCATATTTGTTTATTTTATTTTATTTATTTATTTATTTATT
>NW_007731386.1:158775-159398 GCF_000696425.1 Galeopterus variegatus | reverse complement strand
GGTGGATAGAGGCCTTCCCCACCACTAACAAGAGGGCCACCACTGTGGCTTCCATACTCCTCTCCCAGATTATCCCAAGATTCGGAATGCCCTCTTCCATACAAACGGACAACGACCCAGAGTTCACTGCTCAAATAATATAAAATTTATCTCAAGCCCTCTCCCTCCCTTGGCATTTACACTGTCCTTCCCGGCCCCAGGCCTCAGGAAAAGTTGAGCACACCAACAGGGCTCCAAAAGACATCCTTACTAAACTATCTCTGGAACTTCACCTTGACTGGACCCGCCTTTTACCCCTAGCCTTGTTCAGACTCAGGGTCCTCCCAAAGAAACCTTCAAACCTCTCCCCTTTTGAAATTATGTATGGGAGGTCCCCTTTACCTGCAGTAATCATCCCTAAACAAGGAACCATACCCTCCAACCTAGCTATCCCACCACTTTCCCATCTTCGAGCTGAACTCTGGAAACACCAGGATTAGCTATTGCCTAATCCTACCTCCTCCCAAAACACCTCCTCCCAAAACACCTCCACAGTACACCCTGGGGATTTAGTATTCTACACCTCCCCAGAGCCACAAGGTCCTTTAACTCCTATGTGGGAGGGCCCTTGCCCAGTCATTCTC
>NW_007731386.1:127327-157969 GCF_000696425.1 Galeopterus variegatus | reverse complement strand
GGGAGGGGCCCTAGGGCATACTTTATGGGCAGTTAAAGATATCAATACTAAACTTGAACAAGCCTTGACCTCTACCGCTGAGTCCCTTTCATCCCTACAAAAGAAGGGAGGCACATGCATCTTCCTCAGGGAAGAATGTTGTTATTCAATGAATCAAGCTTAGTCGAAACTAACGTCATCAAACTCACTGATCTGGCCTCTAGCCTTCGGGCCACGTCCAACTCTAACCCCTTTTCTTCCTTTTTCCACAATCCTCTCCTAACCTGGATACCTCTAACTATTAAAATTTCTAACCAAGCTTTTAACCAGCCTTTACTTAGAAATTACCAGCTGCTGGCCACGGAAGACCCTTCCTGCTCCTCAATAGAACGCCTGACAGCTTGCTGAAATGGATCTAAGTCACAGGTGGCGCTTGTTCCTCACCACTCTAGCTGCAGATGCATGGATGCCCCCAAATAAAGCGGAACTTCTCCGGTGAACTGTCAGCTCGGGTCCTGTCGTCCTTTCAATATCCAGGCCTATTCTCCCAACCAAAATTTCTCTTCTTTTGAGAGTATTAGTCCTTGTCCATCTGTCTCTCTCACCAACAGACAATAAATAAGTACATCTGACCTTCGATAGCATACTCAGACCCACTGGTTTAATAAGTGAGCCAATCTTGACCCAGGCAGGCAATATAATAATATGAAACATCATCTGTAGGATCGGAAATTTAGTCTCAATGCTTTAAGCCTGGTATCCAGCATGCCTGGGCACCCCCTTGGCTTTTCCTTAACAATCTCAACAGGGCTCTAAAAGACAATCTCAGCCTTCAGCCAATCTAAACAAAAGATCTTCTGTGAAAGATTAATGATTAGCACTTACATTCCCTCTGTCCCAAATACAGGCCTTATGGCAAACCTACATCTCTCCCCATATTCCAAGCCTAGAATCAACACAACAAAAACAAATTCTGAACTTAAATATATTTAGACTGTTAGCTACTCATTTCAGCAATCAGGCCTACGGCTGGGTCACTCCTTCTCAAAGTCCAGCAACAAAGTACCCAGCATATCAGAAAATATAATTACTTTCTGACACAAATGATTAAATTAATTCAAATCAAAAGTATGGGTTAGATTTAATTCTCCTAAAGATATTTTGCTATCTTTAACAAACCTTTTTAACATAAATGAATCTGTAATTTCTGGACATAGTTGTTGTCTGTTTTTTTCTGACCAGGGTAGGTAAACATTCTCTTTGCCAACCTTAACCTTCCCCCTCCTTGCCATTATCTTTAATCAGGTAATGAATCAAACAGAATAAACATCATGAGTCATCACTACCCATTTTCCATCTGCCCCAACTATATCTCACATACCACATCTCATGGAGTTCACAGACACAAAAGCACTGCCAAGGATAGTGCAAGACACTAGGAATCCCTGAAGCTTCAAATAAGAACCTTTAAATGAAAGCCTACCTTGGGGGCCGGTCCTGGCTCACTTGGGAGAGTGCAGTGCTGATAACACCAAGGCCATGGGTATCGGATCCTTTGGGGCTGGCTGGTTAGTTCAGTTGGTTAGAGCACAGCCTTATAATACCAAGGTCATGGGTTCTGATCCCCATACCAGTCAGCCATAAAAAAAAAAAAGAAAGAAAGAAAACCTACCTTGTACTGATAATATAGGCTCAGAACTATTTACCTCTCTCTAATTTTGAAAGGGGATCAGAAATTAAAATGCTGCTGGTTTGTATTCTGATTCAGAGGAAAAAAACCTTATACAACAAATCTAAGAGCTCAGAAGGGAAATTTCTAATTTTACAAGTTGCCTGATTTAGAGAAAGTATTCTGATTCAGAGGAAAAAAACCTTATACAACAAATCTAAGAGCTCAGAAGGGAAATTTTTAATTTTACAAGTTGCCTGATTTAGAGAAAAAAAAAAACCTATGAGCAATGGAATCTTAATATTCCCTCCTCCTGTGTGAACCAGAGATCTAGTCATCATCCACTAATAGAATGAACAACAGAGTACATAATTCAATCAGATTCTTCACTGGATGCCCCAAGTGACTGCATTAGAATATATAGCATTTGGAAGCTGAGCATATAAATCCCCACTTAGGCAGTAATAACATGTCAATTAAGATACTTTTATAAAAATATGGATTATAAATCTGTTAAAATGAGATGAAACTAATAAAAGATATTGTGAAAAAAGAAAATAGAAATAGAAAGGTGAGGGGGGTGCATGAGAACTCTCTGTATGTTGTTCAATTTTTTCTGTAAACCTAAGACTGCTCAAAAAAATAAAATCTATTAATTAAAAAAATAGAAATAGAATAAAAAATAGAAATTAGGAATATAGAATAATAGTAGAAGTGGGAACTACAATCTTGTTTAATTCTATGGACTGGCCACACAAAACTATCAACCAGTTTAGCCCTGGGGGATCTAATCTCCTTTTGAAACCCTTGTCTATATCACTTTTCTGACAATCAAATATTTACAAGGTTGTTTTATATTATTACCCTTCAGATTGCTATGTGACTATCTAGTCACATGGTAACATACTCTTTCCAAGTATAATATAAGCAACTTTAGAACAGAGAAAAAGCTAGTATGTAGCACAGTACTTTTAACACAGTAGTGATAACAACATATATCTAGCTATCTGTGCTACATAGTTTATCGAACTCTAAGTGTTCAATGTTTGCTATTTAACTGGAAAGTGATGGGGTACCAGGCTCTAGAAGAAGGGATATGAAGGGCTTTCCTCCCTTTGTACTCAATATAATTTGCTTTTAGTGGTTGGATTACAAATTTTTCCTTTCAATTTTGGGGTTTCCACTTAAAAATGGACAGCATTTTTGCAAGACTATAGGGAGACAGTGAGAGAGTGTGAGAATGTAAATTGGCACATACAGAAAAGGAAGATGGGTGGGAACGGGTGGTATTCTTTTACTCTTCTCTTTCCATGGCTATACACTGTTAGTGGCCTTTTGTTAACAAAAGGACTTTCCAAATGGAAGTCCTCAAATTCTTAAAATACCTAAAATATTTACCCTTAAAAATAACTGATATATTAGCCAGCTGGTTAGCTCAGTTGGTTATAGAGTGTTGTAACACCAAGGTCAAGGGTTTAGATCCCTGTACTGGCTGGCCACCAAAAAAAAACCAAACAAACCTCAAATCAAGGCGAGATATGGCAGTGAAGGTGCCAGATGCCTGTATCTATCAACATCAAGGTCATGTTGTTGATATCCCACTAACCCACCTACCAATAGATTTGGTGATCAATACAGGAGGCAGGAGGGGCTATGGAAGTTTTTCTTAGAGAAAAATAATTCCTGTGTTCTTGTACCAAGATCTCAAAGAGCTAAAAGAAGTCACGCCAACATCCTCTCCTTTATCAATTACCAATTTAAGTTTCTAGCCATTCCATACCACAGCTTTAGGAGATTAAGTGCAATCTTTGGAAACTCATCAAGAGTTGCAGTTCTGGGAACTCAATAATGACCTAACTATGCTCCACCCCCATCAGGCAGCTTTAGAGGTTCAAATGTCACAGGAAATTGCTTCACATGTCAATGGCTGCCACACCCTGCTCTACAGCATACCTCCCTGCCTATTAGAAGTGTTAGACATACCTCCATATGTCTAACCATTATCAACAAAGAAACAGACCAGCTGGGAAAACAGCCAAAAACATTAGGTTGGAAAGTTTTCAAGGTAGGCAGGCACTATGATTTAGTATTTAATAAAGTATGTTTGGAGCAATATAAATAATAAACTAAGAGTAAAAGTCACCAAAGGGCTATTAATGTTAATGGATTGGTAACATCTTTTCATAACATTATTAATATTACATCTTCTAAAACCCAAGCAGCGAATACCATAGTTTGAAGTTGGATCGGCTACCTGGGTTCTCAACCCATCTCCCTCTTTCTTTTTTCACCCATCCTCATACCTCAACATAGACCCCACCCCCTTCCAAGATATCCAAACACAACACCCAGACACTGGCTGCCTTCAGCTTAATACTCCGGCTTAATACTTTAGCTACATACTCTGTTTTCTTGCCATTCTCAGCCTTAGGTCATGCCAACGTCCTCTTTAACTATGTTACTATGAGGCCTCAAAATACCAAACTGTTGCCTCAACTTTTTCGTACCTATTCTAAACAGTGGTAAGACCTGAAAAACTATGATGGACACCTGAACCCTCCTTCTCTCCAATACACAAGCCATATTCCTAAGCTACCACACAGATTCCAAGTTCCAGCAGCAATGATATTTTGAAAGCCCCTGGAAGCTGCCCTAAAAAGACAGAGCACCTCAACTCTGCCCTATCACCTCCATCCATTCAATAAGTATTTATTGAGTACTACCACGTATAAAAGGCTGTGTGCCATGCCCTTCTTATGTAGGAAGCTGTTCTTTCTCTCCTATATATACATGTGCTCACTCTTCCTCGAGTAGTCTGTTTGCTGACTCCTGTGAACACTACTTCCTTTCTCAGACTAAGGCCTTCTCCCAATGCTTTTATCCTTAATAACTTCTCTATGTATCACCTAACTTCCCCCATTATTTGTATTTCTTAACCTGATTTGGGTCTCAAACCTCAGTTGAACAGTGTTTTTCTAATCATGGGCTAACAGCCATCTGTAGTTCCCCACTCACATTCTGATATACATTTAAGTTTGTATATTACCTTTGAGCAGTGGTTCTCAAACTTAATGTGCATCAGAATCACCGGAAAAAGTTGTAAATATATAGACTGCTGGGCATTTTTAACAAGTCCCAGGTGATGCTCATGCTGCTGGTCCAGGGACCATACCATACTTTGTGAACCTCTGCCTTCGAGAATCTGATGAAAGCTATGAAGAAATGAATATACATACACAATTTTGCATGTAATTTCAAGGGGTTCATGGATGCTCATTCATAGATAGTCTTTGTTCTATATTTCATTCTAAGGAATGTTTAAAATATAGTGTTTCCTGACTTGACAGTAGGAAGTGCTCATTGTGGTATAGGGAAACTCAGTGCATGCAAACACCTAAGAATGAGGTAGGATTGCTTGGTACTGAAGAGTCAGTTCAGTCCAATGGGCTGTCCTCTTCAGTCTCATGTGGCTCTTTCATGTGCATGTGATTAATTTTTCTATACTTCTAATTTAATTCTCAGAAACAAAAGACTCATCACTTAGTATAGGTTGAGCATGACTAATCCCCAAATCTGAAATGCTCCAAAATCCAAAACTTTTGAGTGCTGACATGACTCTCAGAGGAAATACTCATTGGAGCATTTCATATTTCAGATTTTTGGATTAGAAATGCTCAACTGGTTAAAGTATCTGTAAATAATAATAATAAAAAAAAATCCAAAATATGAAATACTTTTGGTCCCAAGCATTTTGGGTAAGGAATGTTCAACTGCATTTAAAAGGCTCTTTGGAATGGTTCAAACAAAATCCTTTAGGTGAGGAAATGGTCTGGTAGGAAAAAACAAACATTGGATTAAGACAGAACTAGATTAAAATCCTGATTCTGCCTTTCATAAAGGTGAGACCACTAAGCTTCAATTTCCTCATTTATATAACTGGGGATCTTATAGAGAAATCACTTTTTCCCTTCCAGACAAAGGTTATGTGCACCCACTATGATGGAGTTTGGATGTGTGGTCCCCTCCAAAACTCATGTGGAAATTTGATCCTTAATGTGGCAGTGTTGGAAACTGAGTGAGTCATTGGGTGGATCCCTTATGAATGGATTACTGCTCTCCCTGGGGGAGGGGGGAGTAATGAGTTCTCACTCTATTAGTTCCCGCAAGAGCTTGTTGTTTATAGGACCGTGGCACCTCCTGTCTCTCTTGCTTCCTCTCGCCATGTGATCTGCTTGTACCCGCCAGCTGCCTGCTGTTTTTCTACCTAGTTCCCGCAAGAGCTTGTTGTTTATAGGACCGTGGCACCTCCTGTCTCTCTTGCTTCCTCTCGCCATGTGATCTGCTTGTACCCGCCAGCTGCCTGCTGTTTTTCTACCATGAGAAGAAGCAGCCTGAGGCCCATGCCAGATGCAGCTGTCCCAGAATCGTAAGCCAAATAAACCTCCTTTTCCTTATAAATTACCCAGTCGCAGGTAGTTCTGTTATAGCAACACAAAACTGACTAATACACACTATAAGGAATGAAAGAGGAAGCAGTACTATTATTCAAAACCAATGATTCTTATTTATGGTAAGGAATTTAAATGTTGCATAGAGAACAAACATTCAAATGAAAAAAACACAAATACTGAACTAAGCAATTTTTAAGATGCCTCAAATCCAACATTTTGTATTTATGAACTCCTCCTGGCCAGCATGTCATTATCCACTTACATTTTCTACATATGTGAAAGTCATTTATTCTTCAATTTAACTCAGTACAAACTCCTTAAAAAAGAATATTTTTTTTATTTTACCCTTCCCTTCTCTACTTCCTTCCCTCTGCAGTGTCTAACAACATTCCAACATCTACTAGAAAAGTAAAATAAATATGAATAATAATAGTAATAAATTATTCTCCTTCCCCCAAATAGGCCCATGTAAAATACATCTGTCAACACAGAAAAACCCTTTTGAAGGTGTTTCCCTCTATATTTCCTCAACAACCAGAATCCATTAAATTCATCTTTTATCTATTCAATAAGATTTGTCAGGATTTGGCTATTACAAATATAGCTCAAGTCTGTTTTATTTTTTAAAGTGCTATCAGATAGTGTTTTCTCAATCTACAATCCTATTAGTTTATTGCAAAACAATTAAATGTGAGTCAATGTGTGAATGTGCACAAATGTCAATCAAAATCACCTCCAAAACCTGGGTTCCCCAAATCTGTCAACTGTCAGATTTGAACTAACCATCAAGCAATTTGAACTAATCATACCTCTTGTAGAAGATGTGGATCCAAGCAGTCACCATCATCATTAAACATAGACTCCCAGCTCTCCTCAGTAACAGTACTTCCCTCCTCATGTGAAGTTTCAGGTGCTTTAGGTTTCGTGGATGTTTCCATAGATAATGATTCTCTATCACGAAAGGATACACCAAATTCTACATTCTCTGAGTCATCTTGCTCTTTTGATTTGAACTCTTCAGCAGTTCTTAGTTCATGCAATGCCTCTGTTACATCACCAGTACTATCCAGATCATTGCCCAAGGCACTGTCTGAAAGTAATTTTGTCCCATTTAACATACTGAGTTCAGAGTCTAGAAAAGTGTTACAATTATTACTACCAGCATTCTTCTTTATAGGTAAGGAGGAAGCACAATCTGACAAGCTCTCTATCAACTTTCCTGGTGACTCTGTAAAACTAGATGAAATACTCTCAGCATAAATATCTGAGCAAGCAGTCAGGTTGAAATTTTCAGTGTCATTCCCATTTCTAGCTACATGAAGTGGGGCTGCATTTGCATTCATTCCTGTATATTTTGGGAAACTGTGCGTACTGCTACAGGTCTCATCAGCTATTCTAACTGCAACTACATAAGGGCTGCTGACAGTTATATGATCACATATGGCATCTGTAATGTCCATCATACATGCCTTACTGGTAATGTCACCTACACTCTTAAATCCATTATCTGTATCTGTTTTGTGAGCAAGGACAGCTGCATCAGAAGGTTCATACTTTACACATAACTCATTGACAGTACTGTCATTCTTCTCATACTCTCTATTCATTGTTGAATCAAGAATGCCATTTGTGCTCTCTAATTTGCTGACTGTAGTCATTTTATGAGAGAAGTGACCCATAGTCTCAGGAATGGAATCTATACCTTTCTGACTCAAGATGAAACCTGTACTGTTGGTTATATTATCTACATTCTCAGCTTCAAAGTCTATGCAAGTTTGATCAATGACACCATTTGGATTTCCAGGAACAGAAATAGCAGTGATGTCTGCACTTCTGAGCTTCAACATTCCATCTGATGACTGCATGCTTTGTTGTATAATTCCAGAATCAGAGCTTCGTTTTACTGGTGCAATCATACTCTTAGATTTCAATACAGAACTAAAAACTCTAGGAAACTGGGATACTATCTCCACAACTTTGGCATCAGATTCAATTCTGCTTTCCAAATCTCTGTCTTCAAATGTCTCCCCACTTAGTTCATGCCTACTGAAATCACAGAATTCCACATTTTGGAATGGTTTGTTTAGAATCTGAGCCTCACGGGTTTCTGAACAAGACTGTAATAGAAGAATATTCTCATGTCCTGTCTCATCTGTGGTTTCAACGTCCAAACATTCCACTGTCTTTGGTCTTTGTAAAGGTACATTCGGTAAAATCCTGGCATTTGGGACTCTTTGCTGATGTCCTTGGGATAATACTTCTTTGCCTGTGGTCCCCCTCTTACTACAAACTCTATCTTTATTTCTTCTATGAAGGCATGTGTCTTTTCTTAATTTTGTTGAAGATTTCTTCCCTTCCCTACAATTATGCTCCTTTCTATCAAGATTAATACTTAGTCTTTGAGGCTCAGGTTTGTCTCTAAAGATCTCTTTTTGGAAAAGACAACCTTCTTTTTGTTCTTTTACCACAGAATTAGATGGACCATAGCTTTTTTCCTCATCATCTGTCTTGAGGAGTACTGCATCCCTTCGAGCTTTAGGTATATAAAGTGCCATGTCAGGCCTTCGGGCTCGAACTCTGCATTTCTCTGCTTCTTTCTGCATGGCACCACCTCAATCTGCAAGAAAAAGAGAGAATGATTTAATTACCAGATTCTAATTACAATGTATTGAACCAAGAGATTTTTAAAGACTAGGTAAAGGGTCTACTAATCCATTCTATAGAAATCTCGAAGTTAAAAACGAAAGTAAAACCTGCCATAAAATAATTAATGTAATCAGGTGTGCATCTAAGTAAATTTAAAAAAAACTCATGAGCCCATGTATTTTATCCATCCATCCTCTTTCTTCATTATTTCCTAAAACCTTTAACCTCTACCTCTAAAGTCTTCTCTACTTTATTAACAAGTAGCTTTGTCTTAGGCTATATTAAAAACAGATTACTGGAATAGTGATAGCCACCTATCAAGTACTCATAAAACATAACTATCTTCATATTCTAGGAGCTTAGATTTTTTTCAATAAAGAATATATTCAAGGAGGACTCCAAAAAACCACACTTGCTCAACATAAATATATACACATAAATGATTTTTAAGAGTAACTTTAATGTCAGCTACAAAATGAAACAACTAATCAGAGAATGCTTCCTAGAAGATGTTGATTTTGAACTGTAATTTTTTAGAGGGGGAAAAAAGGTAGTGGGAAAGAGAAAGGCATTATTCTATTAATTAAATTTTGCCAAATGACCTACTATAAATTTTCTAGTTTCCAGCAGTAATAAAACAGATTTGGGTAGGATGAAGGAAGGTAGAGACCAAGGAAATTGAGACAACTCACACTAGTAACTTCTGACACCCTCCACCATGGTTGGTCAATGATATTTAACAAGAAGAAATGTAACAAAATTAAATAAATCTTTATCTACTATCTAGTATATACAAGGAAATGTACTGGGCAATTTCATATTGAGTTATTCTTCTAATCTTCAAAATAATGCTGTGAAGTAGGTATTAGTTTTTCCAAGGCAAAGAGAATAAGGAGGCACTACACATAGCAAAGAAACACCCATATACACTCAAATGCACCTACTAGTAATATCTCACAACATACATTTCAAAGGAAGGAGATAATGAATGAGAAGGAAAGAAAGGCTAATGAATCCTATCCACTCTATTCCAAATCCTTAAAACTTCACCTGATCCGGAATACTTCCCTTGGTAAAAAAGTTCTACTCTCATGGCACAGGCTATTCTCTTTTCAGCCCAAGTAATACCAGGGACCTGATCATCAAGTATATCCACCGAGTTCTTGTTCCTTTTCTCTTTTGATATCTTAATTAACATCTAGCCCACCATTCCTCCCAGATTTTCTGTCTTTCCATTTGTAGAAGAATATGACTTTAACATTTAGCCATGCCACGATATTTTTTTTTCAATGCCAATTTTTTCTTTTTTTTTGGCAGCTGGCCAGTACTTATGCCTAATTTTCAAAGATAGAATTAATAAAGTGTGTTTCACTGGAAGGGATGCCATAGACATAGCAGATCTTAATTTCAATTAGTAAAGTATCTGACAAAATATATCACGAAGAACTTCTAGATATAAAACAGAGAAATGTATAGAACTGGTAAATGGACTCACAATTTGATTAAACAACAAAAGTAATAATAATGCATAGAAGTGAATTTAGAGGGGGTTAAAGGAGAATTATGTCCCCAGTGTTCTTTGAAATTCAGTATTTTAACAATAATTTAGGTGTAGACAATAAACATTGAGTGCTTATCAAATCTGCAACTGACACAAAACTGATGGGATTAATGAATAATAAAAACGATAAAATTATAACTCAGTATTACTTTTACAATCTGAAATGCTGTACTGTGAAAGCAATATGAAGGAATAAGACAAACACAAGGATCTATTTCGAGATTTTTTCTAAAAAAAGAATCAAACACAAAAGACTTGACTTCTGTATAATTTGCACAAAAAAAGAGCTAAAGACTTTTATTTCATCCACAAAGTCAATAAAAGCCAAAAATATAGTGATACAGATATTTACAAAGGCAATACAATCTTAGATTACAGAGTCTAGAAAATATGCCACACAATGCATGGTTAAAGGAACTAATGGTATACTTCTTGCCCAAAGAGGTCTAAATGAAAAGTCACAGCTACCTTTATACCTGAAGGATTGGGCTGCTCTACAGAAGAGATGAAATTTCTCTCTTATGTTTCTCCAGATGTCAGTACCAGAAACAACTGGTAGAAATTAAAGGAGAACTCAATATAAGAAGAAACACTCCTAGGTAATAAGCTCTGTCTCCAGAAGAATTTAAATAAAGGCTGGATGACTGACATACACTAGAGAAAGAATTTCTATTTATATTCAGGGTGGTCTCAATTAATTTTGAGTGTTCTTCAAACTCTATATTCTATTTCTAAGTTGCAACAGACCTATCAAAGGCTTCAAATTATATACTGTAAAATTATTATGTGTTATGATAAATGACATTTAAAACTCAACCTTTCTTTTATTCTTAATTAATGCCCATATATTGTCATAATACTATTTCCTAAAGCTGAATAACAGTATAATAAATTTATATTATTATCTATTTGCTACCACAACACTGAACTCAACTGTGCAATGACCAGGGGTGTGCTGGTGTTGAGCAACCAGCTCTCCAAGTGTAGTCTGGAGTATTAATTGATATTTTTGTTTATGTCAATGATGTCAACAATGTGAGTAACTTTTTTGCTGAAGTGGATAATCATTTTTGAATAATGGAAGAATATGTCCTTATTTTCTTGAGTTATTTACAATATAATAGCTAAAGATATGACACATTTGCATTGGTAACATTTTCTCCATTGCTTTAAGTCTAGATAATCAATAATTAATAATAAATCAAGCCCTGATTTATGGCACCTGCCAGTCTCTGTGACGTAAATATTCTCACCATGGCTAATTTCAAGGTCTAACAATGTGACATCATTGAACAGACTTGAGAAAAGATGTAAAAAAGCACACCATTACATAGTATTTCAACCATAGAGGTACAATATACATAAATAACTTCAAGAGTATAGATCATAATAAAATGTAGTAAAATAATTAGCAAGTGATAAGTTGGAAGTATTTATTACCTTTTTTAAAAAATGTAATTTATTTAACAGTAAGCCTACATAATTTCTTTTTTTTTTTTTTGGTGACCAGTAAGGGGATCGTAACCCTTGGCTTGGTGTCGCCTGCACCTTGCTCAGCCAGTGAGTGCACCGGCCATCCCTATATAGGATCTGAACCTGCGGCCTCGGCGCTCCCAGCGTGGCTGCACTCCCAGCGCCACACTCTCCCAAGTGAGCCACGGGTTCGGCCCCGTAATTTCATTTTTAATAATGACTGTTTAACAATCCATCTGCAAATTTCCTAAAATTTTAACTATCAGCTCTCAGGCCAGTTGGAGACACTTCCACACACTACTGGTTGTAATCATTCTTCCATAGTAACTCACAGACACAAAAAAGAAAAAGCATCCCAATCTTGTGGACTTTCAAGATACAGTATTACCAATTTAATTCAAAGCTTGTTGCATTTTTATGAATTTCTTTTGCAACTGCAGGAACAAAAGACCATTAACACTAGGAGTAGAACTGCCTGTCATACAGAATTTTCAAAAATGTATCTTGCATTAAAAATTTCCCACCCAGCTATTTACTAACACCACTCATAACCAGCCTTTACTAACACAGTTTTAACTTTTTCACGATGTTCTAAATGCTTTTATTAGTCCAATTTGCTTCTTAACTGGAGGAGAAAATCATTTTCAAAAATGTATCTTGCATTAAAAATTTCCCACCCAGCTATTTACTAACACCACTGATATTTTCTCTTGCCTAACACAGTTTTAACTTTTTCACGATGTTCTAAATGCTTTTATTAGTCCAATTTGCTTCTTAACTGGAGGAGAAAATCTTAAAAATTTCCCACCCAGCTATTTACTAACACCACTGATATTTTCTCTTGCCTAACACAGTTTTAACTTTTTCACGATGTTCTAAATGCTTTTATTAGTCCAATTTGCTTCTTAACTGGAGGAGAAAATCAGTTATTTGGGGTGCATTTTGCAACTAATTTATCCTGGAAGGCCCATCAGCATGCAATTCTACTCAAAATCAGTTTCTAAAGGGGATAAAAATTCAGAGTCCGTGGAGGGTCAATTGCTAAAACATGCCTTTAAAATATTTCAGACCAAATCATTTTTTCCTATATTATACCTTTAAACATCAAGAACATAACTGAGCACCTGTCCAATTGCTTCTACAGTTTCAAAGTCCTCTTGAGAGAAAATATTAGCATCTTCCTTAAGTATCTCCCTGACCTATCACCATGAGAAAATGAACTAGCATGCAATAAATCAGGCTATTACATTTTCACAACAGAATGTCAATGCTATTTGTCCCATACTGGTATCTAAAACATATGGATCCCTCTTCAATCAACAGAGTACTACTGGCACTTAAGGCACTCACTGGAAAATTCAACCATAAATTGATTTGATCCAGTACTTACCAAAGGCTCACTTGAGATATGATATTTAAGAGAAACTGCCTAATGAAAATATTAACTATTCATTCTTCTTGAACAAGTTCTCTAAGCTCTATCACTGTTAGTTCATCAGAATGCATCACAACTGAAATATATACATTGTCTTAACTTTTTATTGGTAAATAATTTCAAACCTAGAGATAAATTACAAAAGTAAAAATAGTACAGAAAGTGCCCATGTACCCTTTTCCCATATCCACCTACTGTTAATGTTTTACCTCATTTGCAATCGTGTACATTCCCTCCCTTCCTCTCTCCCTACACACACACACACACACACACACACACACACACACACACACACACACACACACACACACACACACACACACACACACTTTCCCCCTCCCCTGAGCCTTTTTCAGTGCAAATTACAGGTGCTGTGCCCCTTGGCCCTAAATACTTCAGAGTATATTTACTATAAATAGGGATATTTTCTTATATAATCACAATACAGTTATCAAAATCAGCAAATTTAACATTGATACAATACCTTCATCCAATTTAAGTTTTTCAACTTCCGTCAGTTGATCCGGTAATGTCCTTTATAGCATACTTCCCTAATACAGGATCCAGATTAGGGTCAGGTAATACATTTGATTGTCATGTCTCTTTAGCCTCCTACACTCTGGAACATTTCTACTGCCTTTCATTGTCTTTTATGACAGTGACATTTTGGAAAAATAGCTCCACTCCCCACCTTTTTAAAAAGAGATTATTGGGCCGGCCCGGTGGTGCACTGCTACAGTGCGCCGCTTGGAAGTGCGGCGGCACTCCCGCCGAGGGTTCGGATCCCACATACAGACCAGTTCCCGCTCACTGGCTGAGCGAGGTGCGGGCACAGCACCGAGGGTTGCGATCCGTTGCCGGACACGAAAAAAGACAAAAAAAGGGAAAAAAAAAAAAAAGATTATTACTGGGCCGACCCCGTGGCTCACTCGGGAGAGTGCAGCGCTGGGAGCGCAGTGGAGCGCCGAGGCCACGGGTTCAGATCCTATATAGGGATGGCCGGTGTGCTCACTGGCTGAGCGCGGTACGGGCAACACCAAGCCAAGGGTTATGATCCCCTTACCGGTCACACACACACACACACAAAAAAGAGACTATTCCTCATTTAAGGTTTGTCTATGCCTCACCATATTACGTTGAGGTTATACACTGTCAGCCAGAACATTACATAGGTGATGATAGGTCCTCAGGGCATCACGTCTGGAAGCATGTGATTTCCATCTATCTTTCAATGATGCTCTTAACTTTGATCACCCAGTCAAGATGCTGACCAATGTCTCTAGTGTATAATTATTGTGTGTTATCTCCCTTACAATTAATAAGCAGTCTGTGGGGTGGCACTTTAAAAACCTACAAATATCTTGCTTCCTCATCCAAACTTCCCCTTATATTTAGTATCCTAAATGCTAAATCTGATTGTTCTTATCTGATCCAATCTTTATTATGATTGTTGTAAAATGATTTTCCAACTCTGGCAGTCCCTCCACATTTACCAGTCCATCCTTGGCGTTTTTCTGAAAACAGAAGTAAATCATATATCTCAACTCACCACAAACACTAAGATTCCCTAAGTTAAGATTCAATGTTAAAATCGCAGCTTTCATAGTTGGTCAATGCAGGAAATGTCCATTGAAACAGTTTTTAACTTTTGCAAAATCAAAATTGAAGGTAACTCTCATCTTATCCAATATCCCATTTATAATAACAGGAAAAAAAGCATGTCTCTCAAATAAAGTTATCTGGCCCCGTCATTAGACATAACATAATGTGTCCACTCTGCTCTCTCTTCTAGAAAACACAGAATTAAGTTTGGTGTTCAAAAGCAGTGATTAACCCATCCCAGATGTCTAGTAATATTTATTTCTCTGTCCCTTTTAAAAGTCATCTCAAATTCCTTTGGAAAGGAGGCAAGGCACAATCAATTCATATATGTTAACAAACAGAAATGTGAGAATATGGGAGGAAAACATTTTTCATGGAAAATACTTAGACAATATATTTATTTCAAATCTATTTCCTGAAGAATATTTTGAAGTCTCATTAACTTAAATTTGTTTGAATTATGATATATTCTTTAGAATCATGAAATGGTCTCAAATGAGGCATATGTAAAGTCAGTTCTGACACTGGCATCCTCTTCGAATGATTGATTTTAAAAAACTATGCAATAGGTAACACCAAGGTCAAGGGTTTGGTCAGCCCCCCCAAAACAAAACAAAACTATGCGAAAGATATTTATAAAAAGCATATACTACCAGACCATTACAATCCTCATACATTAAAATGTCATGCAAATATCTTGAATGTAAGATTCAACAGACTTTCAATTCAAGATGACAGACTAAGCACATAGCAATGGACCCACATATATATGGGAATTCACTTCATAATAAACATGGTACTTCAAATCAATGGAAAAATATGGAATATTCAATGTCAGGACAATTGCACCTGGCTATTCATTTAGCTCATCAATACTGAGGATCTTGTACGTATATTCAAGTTAAGATTCATCTATAGTTTTCCCTCCTAGTAATGGGAATTACATGACTGTGTTATCAAGGTTACTGCAAGACACATTATATAAGTTAAAAATTTATATATATGACTAGGCTTACTATTCCTTGAATATTTCATAAAACTCATCTGAAGCACTGCCTGGGAATCTTAATTTTTTGTAAAAATGTTTAAAAATGATTTATTTTCTTTAATGTTTAATGTTAAAGGCCTACTCAAGTTTCTTTTTATTCTTGGGTCAGTTTGGCAAATATATTTTTCTAGAAAAATCTGCCTTTTTTTAGGCCTAAATTTTCAAATTTATTGATATAAAAACTGTAGCACTTACTATTGCTTTGTCTCTGCTATAAAATGCCATTATGTCACCTTTTCAGGTTCCTATTGTTTATTTGTGCTTTCATTCTTTTGCTTCATCAGTCCTGCAGTAAATCTGTTTTATGAGTCCTTCAAAGGACTAAATTTTGGTTTTATATAACATCCCTACTATTTATTTTTGTATTTCATTAATTTCTGCTCTGATATTTATTATTTTCTTCCTTGAATTTTCTTTAGGATTATTCTACTTTTCTTTTATTAACTTCTTGAGCTAATCACTTAGTTGGCTATATCTCTAATTTTTTTTCTTGTTGTTTTTATTTGTACTATAAAATTTTCCAAACATAATAAAAATAGAGAAAATATTACAACAAACTCCCAAACACCCATCACCCAGCATCAAATCATGGCCAATGCTTCTTCACTTTACCAATGCATACCACCTGGATTATTTTAAAGCAAGTCCCAGACGTCATTTAATTTCAACCTTAAATACTTCAGTATATACCTTCAAAAGATAAGACTTTTTAAAAACACAACCATGATATCAATACTGATCTTTTAAAAAGTAATAATCCTTCTATCATCACATATCCAGTATTCAAATTTTGCTGACAGTCTTTTTTTTTTTTGAACATTTTGTTAAAATTAGGATCCAAAAATATCTACACGTAATAATCCTTCTATCATCACATATCCAGTATTCAAATTTTGCTGACAGTCTTTTTTTTTTTGAACATTTTGTTAAAATTAGGATCCAAAAATATCTACACGTTGCAGTGGTTTTTTAATCTACAGGTGCCTATCACTCTGCTTTAGTTTTTGTCTTCCTGTCTAGCCATTTGCTTCTTAAAGAAACTGTTACTTATAAAATTTCCCACATTCTGCAGTTTATTGGTTGCAACCTCATGATGTTGTTTAATAAATTTTTATGGTCTCTGTTCTTTCTTTAAAAATGGTGTTTGATCTAGAGACTTGATAGAATTTGGTTTCTTTTTTTTTGTAGCCAAACTATGTCATAACTGGTGCTATGAACTTCCTATTGCATCACTTCAGGAAGCACATAATGTCTGATGGTTTCCTTTTTGTAATGTTAACACTGGTTAGTGGGTTCAATTACTGTCAGCCTGAGCCATCCACTATAAAACTCCCCACCAACCTTTCACCTAATGATTTTAACAGCTTTTGATGAATACTGCCATAATATACTCTTTCATCAGGGATTGCAAAATGATGACACTCTAATTCTGTCATTCCTTTTGCATTTCTAGGCTGAAATTGTTCTATAATGAATGCTCCCTCATCAATTTTTTTGTGAGCCCACATAGGTGGAGCTCATATAGGTTAAGATAGAATAAATACTTGGTTATTTACCAGTTTCTGAATGAACTGGTTCTTTGACACCATCCAAAGGTGACCAACATTTTTTTTAGTTTTAACCAACAAAAACACTCATATATTTTTATTTATTTGTTGTGTTTCAATCCATTACAGTAATTATTCCTCCTGAAGCTCAAACTATCTTTGGCTAATGGAAGCCCCTTCAAGGTTCTATTGATATAACTCCAAGTTGTTTTTGATACTTCTGTTCATTCTAGTAAGACATCTTATCCAATTTTTACCCAGAGCTGAACTCAGCCGTTTTTTTCAAGAGGCCCTGGTACATTTTAGTGAAAAACACTATTTTAAAACTACAACCAGGTCACTAAGGCAATTCGCTGCTACTGGGTTGGTTTTGATTCTTGGAACTAAGGACAACATTTCCAAGTTTTCTTCAACTTGTAAGTTATACAGAAGTATCTGCTAAACATATTTTTTTAAATTATCTTTTAAAACTGATACTCAACTTAATTACACTATGATCTGAATGAAACCAATTCTTTAAAATTTGTTGATTTTTGTTTTATGGGCTAATACCTGAAAATAACATACACCAGCTAAATTTTGGGGTGCTCTGTATGTGCATGAATTCATTAAGTCAAGTTTTATTAAAGTATAATTCAAATCATATCCTTTTGTCTGGTTAATCAATGACAGAAGTATACATAAAATACCTACTACATGTAGATTTATTAATTTCTCCTTCTAATTTTGTCAAATTTTTATGTAAATCTTTGAAGTTATGTTATCAGGTACATATATTTAGAACTGTTCTATCTTCCTAGTAAATAGTTACATTTATCACTATGTTGTGACCCCTTCTATTAGAATTTCAGTTTTTGCCCTAAAATCTTTTTTGTCTCAAAGTAATATACCTATAGCAATTTTTATTTGGTTAAGTATCATTGCTTGTCCTTTCACTTTCAGATTCAACCTTTCTGTGTCATGTCTTAGGCATCTGTCTTCCAAACAGCAAATAGCACAACTGTACATTCTTCACCTAATCTGTCACTCTCGGTCTTTTAATTTTCATATTTAATCCATTTGTATTTATTATGATTGTGGAGACATCTGGAAGTATTTCTACCTTTATATTTTGTGCTTCCTTTCCATTTACACTAGACTTCTTTGCAGTTTTCTTCTTTTCCTGTTTTCTTTGAGACAGATCAAGTTTTTATTTTTCCTCTACTGCTATAAAAATATATACTCTATCTCTATTTTGTTCTTAGCATTTTAACATACTTATCTAAATATCAAAGGTAATCATTATTTGTATCTGTCCCCTAGACAATTGTACAATGCTTTTATTTTACAATCCCTTCCATCTTATGCACTCTTAGTTTTTGTGTGAAAATATCTTCACATTGTTCTCAACCTTAAATGGATTTTGCCTTCTACTGTTTCTGTTAAGAAAACTATTGTCAATTTAACTGTCATTGCTTTGTAATTTCTTTCCTCTCTGATAAGTCCTAAAAATATTTTGTCTTTGGTGTTCCCAAGTGTCTATTGTGCATTTCTTTAAGTGTGTGTTTAGTATTATTTTTTCACTAGGATAATTACACTGTGCTTCCTGAATTTGAGTATTTGAGCTCTGAGTCTTTCATCAATTCTATTCACTCAGGGCAACATTTTCAGATCCACCTTCCCCATCATTAGTTTTTCTCTTCAAATCTGCCTATTCTGCATTTTAACCTAACCAATCGGTTTTTAAATTTTAATAACTAAGGCTTTTATATAAGTTCTATTTATCCCCCAACCTCTTCCCAATCTCCCTAGTCTTATGGTTTTTAATAATTTTTATTGTTATTCTTGTATTTGTTTTCTTCTTTTATCTTTAATCACTTTATCATTTTTATGTTATCCAATAATTATTATTATTGTGGCATTTTGTTTTAATTTATTTATAATTATATTTAGTTCGATTATAATTTAATGTTAGATATTTATTATTTAATAGTTCTACATTCTGAAATTCTTGAGGATTTAATTCTGCTGATTACTATGTCTCTGACTTTTTCTTAAGGCATTGCCAATATTATTTATTTATTTATTTTTTGTAATTTTGGGTAGTAAGCTTAACTTTGGTGAGGATTTATCTGTGGAAAGTCCACAAAGCCAGACTGCAACTGTTCCTGTAAAGTGGTTCTACATTAATGTTAAATTTTTAAGTTTGGGGTCTTCTGGACCATGCATTTAGTATAAATTTGAAACACAAACCTATGTAACAGTAAAACAGTACCTACAAATTCTCAGAGGAAAATTTCCCCCTACACTTTGAAACCAAATGAAAACAGACAAGCTTACTTGTTTTCCTTCTGTGACTCCAAGAGATCATTTTTTTTCTAGTTTACCCTTTGAATGAAGGTATAATCCTCTGAGTTTTAAGGCTTTAAACTCAGTTTCTAACTCCTCATCTCTCCCAGACCCAATTCTTCTACTCCTATTTCCCACATGGTTATTAAAATCTAAACCTTAGTTATTACCAAGAGCAGCAACCATTATTAAAAGTAAAAAAAAAAAAAAAAAAAAAAAAAATTGAAAAAAATTTAAAGAGAAATTTTCTTATTATGGCATATTCATATCCAAAACATAATGCTAATGAAAAACAATTATAATTCCAACTCATTTTTTTTAACACTAAAGTGTGTGTATGTATACATGAGTGCGCAGTCAAGTGTAGGCTGTGGTTCCTGGGTTAGAATCACAGCTCCACTCTTGACTAGCCCTTAACTTGGACAAATTAATTTTATGTGTGGCAAAAGTTACCACTGTAAGTCTTAGTTTACTCAAAGTATAAAATGAGAATACTGACATTTCATAGGCACACTAAGCATATTAAATAAGATGATAAATGTATAGAAATTTGCCAGGCATGGTAAAAGTCTTTGTAAAAATCAGCTATTATTAATTATTTAGTCAGTTGAGTTTTTTTAGTTACAAGTTTGCAGAGGGAGTCAAAAGTCCTTATAATACAATAATATTCACAATGTGCCCCCAATCACCTGTAAAATCCATTTCTATTGGATACGAACATCTATGGCAACTATGTATCCTGGCTTTATCCATCAATACCTCACTAATAGCCTAATGTTGTAAACATCTAAATACAAAGTAAACACAATGCAACCCTTACTGTAATGTGAAAATACAAATCTTCAAAAGAACACAGGATTTCATGAAGTTTATGAAAATAATATTGAAAGGAGTGCTCATCTCACAGCAAAATTCTTTAATGCTGGCAGAATTAAACCAGTGAACAACTAAAGAAAGGAAAATTCAACAAGGATGATGACAGAATAGGAATTGAGAAAGAAAATGTCAAGGGGTTAAGAAAATCTCTTGAGAAACTGGTAAAGCCTTCTACAGTTTGGTAAAATTGATGCATTAGTCTATGTGATAAATGCTAGGGAAATCAAACAAAATGAAGGATACTATCAGATTATCAAACAATTTTATTGGAAAAATTATGCCAGGAAAATATCACATCATTCTTTGTTAATTCTGAAAATCAGCACAACTGCAATTACAACTTAAACTTATTTAAATATATGGTAAAATGAATGTTTCCATTTCTGAAGATTGTCCCCAATGAATATTTTTTTTACTAATAACTGTACAATAAAATGTTGCCATTTTTAATAGGTCTACTTTTTTTTATTTTACTGACCGGTAACGGGATCACAACCCTCGGTGTTGCGCCTGCACCGCGCTCAGCCAGTGAGCGGGAACCGGTCTCCACATGGGATCCAAACCCTCGGCGGGAGCGCCGCTGCCACCAGTGCGCCACCGGGCCGGCCCAATAGGTCTACTTTTAATAGGTATTTCCAAGTACCAATTTTGTCAATTACCAAGAATTTCTCATAAGTGTATATTCCCAAAAGAGAAATACTATTATCTAAACTGTTAAGTGTTTACATCAGGAAGAGCAGGAAATGAAAAGGAAAAAGAATTTTAAAAGATTACTATTTTTATAGACTACATACATCACAACACTGTTTAAATTTGTCGCAACAAACGCAGTCTTTCTGTAATTAAAATCAAAAACACTAAAATGTAAAGATAGGCTATTGTTTTGGTATAATAGGACATTACTATAAACTGGTGTAAGAGAAAGCAAAGGCAATGAATGCTGATAAACAGATCTATATTGGACAAAATTACTCTAAGTAGAAAAATGATGAATGGAGAAAAGAGGAAACTTTAATATACCTGACAGGATAAGAAAACAAGCAGCACATAATTTATTTGATGTTGGAAAGATACCTTCGGGCCGGCCCGGTGGCGCACTGGATAGTGCGCCGCTTGGGAAGCGCAGCGGCGCTCCCGCCCGAGGGTTCGGATCCCACATACAGACCGGTTCCCGCTCACTGGCTGAGCGAGGCGCGGGAGCAGCACCGAGGGTTGCAATCCCGTTGCCGGTCCCCGGTCCGGTGCGGGGGCAACACTGAGGGTTGCAATCCGTTGCCGGACACGGAAAAAAGACAAAAGACAAAAAAAAAAAAAAAAAAAAGAAAGATACCTTCAAATGTAGAACACTGAGCAATTTCTACGTTTTTGTTTATGAATGATCATGGACTACAAGGTCTAGTACACTAGCCACAAGTAGCTACTGAGCACTTGAAATGTGTTTAGTCTACATTGACATGTGCTGTGTATATAAAATACCCCTGGATTTCAAAGACTTGGTACAAAAAAAAAGAATGTAAAGTGTCTCATTATTTTATATTGATAATATGTTGAAATAATACTATTTTGAATATTCTAGGTTAAATAAAACATTAAATTAATATCATCTGCTTATTTTCATACTTGTAAAAGTGGCTACTAAAGGGTTTAAAATTACATACGTAGTTCACATTTGTCATCCATGTTATATTTCTAATGGGCTGGCACTGGTCTAAGGTCTTGCCATATCTGTAATGCCACAGGATGGATATAGTCTGCTTTTCTTCTTGTGTCTTGCCTACTTCAGCAACATGGAAATATACCAAATCAAGAAATCAACTAAAAGTCATCAAGATGGTGGAAAGAATGATTCCCAGCACTGCTCCCACCCACAAGCAATCAATTTACAACTATTAAAAAGCAAAGACTGCATCCTGGGACCACTGGAGCTTGAGGGAAGAGAACGAGAGACACATGCATTTCATGAAGGCACATGGCGAGAGGGAGTACAGACCACTCCCATCATTCCAGGCCCTGACTGCTTCTGAGCCAGCCTGGTATGGGATGAAGACTGACTGCAGCACATGGATAGGATTCCAAGAGCTGGAAAAAGCTGCAGCAGTGCCCTCTGTGTGAACTTGCTTGGAGTGCGCAGGGGAGACAAGGGCTTCGGAGTGCAACATACCAACACACAGACCACAAAGACTAGAGTTCTACTAGACCTGCACAAGAGCTGGGAGCCACAGCAGACCAGACAAAGGAGCAACCTAGAGGTTAGTGAGTCATTGTGAGGGGTACATGCACAGCCAGCCAGGGAAGCGTTTGGAACACAGGGGGAAAGCTGGCCCATGGAGAGAACTACTGGGGCAGCTGGTCTCAGTGGACCTGTCAGGGCAACAGAACGGCAGGAAAGACTCAATCTCATGCCAGAAATTCCACATAGCCCAGTAGTATCTGCGGTTACCTCATAAGACCCAGAAGTGATTTAATCACCACAAATTAAAATCCAATACACACAAAAAGCCTTCCCCAGAGAATCAGCAACAAAGCAGCAATTTATCTCAAGCATAGAGCTCAAGTTCTAGTTTGCACAGGAATTTCCCCCAATTTGGGAACCAACCACAGGACAGCACATTACTTCCAGTGCAGAGTCTAAGTAGTGGTGATAACTATTTATCCATCACAGAACTGAAAACAAGAAAAAAAACAAAAACAAAAAAACACAACCCACAGATGAGAGACAAAGCTCTGGTATTAACCAGTAAAGGTCTAATACAACCAAAGAACACCCATAAAACCTAGAGGAGGTAGCAGTCTCCTCAAATGCCCAAGCATCAATATAAAGACACAAAGACCAAGAAAGAACAGAGAAATATGTCGCCACCAAAGGAGACCAACTGCAACAGCAGACTTATGAAGTGTCTGCAGATAATTCAGAATAAACCTCTGAGGGATATACAGGGAGTCACAAGAAAACACAGAAAGAAAATTAAATGATATCTGGAGAACAATTCAGAAGCAGAACAAGAAACTTCACAAAGGAATAAAATCAATTTTTAAAAAACAAGGAGAAATTGTAGAAATAACAAATACATTACATGAATTGAAAAACTTGACAGAAAGCTCCAACAGCAGACTTAATCAAAGAGAGGAAAGAATCAGTGAGCTCAAAGACAGAACATATGAAATTATGCAATCAAAAGAGCAAAAAAAAAAAAAAATAATAAGAAAAAATGAAACAAAAAAGCTAAATAACCTAAGCATAACTGGCATACCTGAATGAGAAGACAAAGGCAGAGACCCAGAAACCATATTCGAGGAAGTGATGACTGAAAAGTTCCCAAGTATAAAGGAAAATGCAAGCATCCAGATACAGAAAGCTCAAAGGTTGCAAATCAAAATCAATCCAAGAGGAACACCCCAAGACACATCATAATCAAATCATTTAAAACCAAGGACAAAGAAAATACTGAAAGCACCAAGAGAAAGAAACACATAACATTCAACAGAGCTCCAATATGTCCCTCAGGAGATTTCTCAGTAGAAACTCTACAGGCCAGAAGAGAATAGGATGATGTATTCAAAGTGCTGAAGGAAAAAGAACTGTCAGCCAAGAATTCTGTATCCAGCAAAACTAACCTTCAAATAAGAAGATGAAATAAAGGCTTTCCCTGACAAACAAAAGCTAAGGGAATTCAGCAACACCAGAGCAGCCTTTACAAGAAATGCTAAAGATCGGATCCCCATATGAGCAAGCTGCCCACAGCCCCTCAAAATAAATAAATAAATAAGAAATGCCAAAGGGAATTCTTCAATCTGAAAGACAAAAATGCTGAAGAACAGCAAGAAAATATTTGAAGGTACTTAACTCCTTAGTAAAGTAAGTACACAGACAACCTCAGAGTACTCCAATGTTGTAAGGGTGGTAAATAAACCAATTATATCCTTACAGTGAAGACTAAAGGACAAATCTAACAAGACAATAACATATACAACAACCACATAAGAGATAAGCAATATTAAAAGATGTAACTAGGAACAATAAAATATCAAAAAATAGGAGGAAATGACACCAAAGCATAGAGCTGGCTCTGTTTTTTTATTTTTCTTAGATATCAAAGTTAGGCTATTAGTCTAAAATAATTTGTTAAAACCATAACATGTTTTTTGTAAGCCTCTTGGTAACCACAACACAAAAACTCAGAAGAGACATAATAAAAATAAACACAATAAATCAAAATACACTGCTAGAGAAAACCACTCAACCACAAAGGAAGACAGTAAGACCAGAAAAAAGAAAAAAGGATCTACAAAACAACCAGAAATAAATAACAAAATGGCAGTAACAAGTCCCTACATATCAATAATAACCCTAAATGTAAATAGATTAAATGTCCCAATTCAAAGACAGAATGGCTGAATGGACTATAAAACAAGAACCAATAATATGCTTCCTAAAAGAAACTGACTTAATCAATAAAGACACATACAAACTGAAATTGAAGGGATTGAAAAAGATATTTCATGCAAATGGAAACTAAAAAAGAGCAGGAGTAGCTATATCAGATAAAATAGACTTCAAGCCAGGGAAAGTGGAAAAAAAAAAAAAAAAAAAGAAGGTCATTACATAATGATAAAGAAATCAGTTCAACAAGAGGATATAATAATTCTAAATATACACACACCCAACTCCAGAGCACCCAGTTATATAAATCAATTACCTTTAGACCTAATAAGAGAGGTAGACTCCAAAAGTAATAGTTGGGGACTTTAATACCCCACTTTCAGCAAAGCTCAGATCATCCAGATAGAAAATCAACCAGGAAACATTAATCTGTACTATAGACCAATTGTCCAATTAGGACAATTCCATGCCCTAATGGACATGTTTAGAGAACATTTAATCCAACAGCTACAGAATGCACATTCTTCTCAGCAGCACATGGAACATTCTCTAGAACAGACCACATGTTAAGTCACAAAACAAGACTCAACAAATTTTAAAAACCTGAAATTGTATCAACTACCTTGTTCAACCACAATGGAATAAAACTACAAATTAACAACAAAAGGAACACTAGAAACCATACAAATACATGGAAATTTAAAAATATACTCCTATATAATGACTGGGTCAAAGAAGAAATCAAAAAGGAGATTAAAATACACCTGGAAACAAATGAAAATGAAAACACAACATACCAGAACCTATGGGATACAGTGAAAGCTGTTCGAAGAAGGAAGTTTACAAAATAAATGCCTACATCAAAAAAAGACTTCAAATAAACAATCTAACATTATACCTCCAGGAGCTAGGAAACAAGAACAAGCCAAACCCAAAATCAGTAGAAGGAGAGAAATAACAAAGATCAAAGCAGAAATAAATAAATTAGAGATTTAAAACAAAAATACAAAAGATCAAAGTAAGAAAGAGTTGGTTTTCTGAAAAGATAAACAAAATCAGTAAACCTTTAGCTAGATAACAAAGAAAAAAGAGAGATGATTCAAATAAATAAAATCAGAAATGAAGGACACATTATAACTACTACAGAATACAAAGGATCATAAGAGGCTACTAGAAACAATTATATGCACAATGATTCTTATGCCATTGGGATTTTGATAGGGATTGCACTGGCTCTGTAGATTGCCGTGGGTGGTATGGACATTTTAACAATATTAAGTCTTTCAATTCACAAGCAATACTGACTGCATTGATATTCATCAGGGATATTGGTCTGAAGTTTTCTTTTCTTGTAGTATCTTTGCCTGGCTTTGAAATCAGGGTAATGCTGATGTCTTTCCATTTACTTGCATTGTCTTTAATTTAATTCAGCAATGTTTTGAAGTTTTCAGTGTACACCTTTTACCTCTTTGGTCAAGTTTATTTCTAAATATTTTACTCTTTGTGATGCTAAAGTAAATGACACTTTCATTCCTTTTCAGATCATTCACTGTTAGTGTAGAGAAACTCAACTGATTTGTGAGTGTTGATTTTGTATCCTGCAATGTTGCTGAATTCGTTTATTAGTTCTAAGCTTTGGTTTTGTTTTGTTTGAATCATTAGGGTTTTCTATATGTAAGAGCATGTCACTGTGAAGAGAGAAAATTTTACTTCCTTCTTTCCACTTTGAATGTCTTTTATTTCTTTTTCTTGTCAAATTGCTCTGGCTAGGACTTCCACTACTATGCTGAGTAGTGATCAAAGTGGGCATCTTTGCCTTATTCCCGATCTTAGAGGAAAACCTTTAGTTTTTCATTATTGAATATGATGTTAGCTATGATCTTTTCACAAATGACCTTTACTATGATGAGGTAATTTCCTTCTATGCCTAGTTTGTCGAGTGTTTTTATCATATAAAGGTGTCGAATTTTGTCTAATGCTTTTACTGCATCAACTGAGATGATCGTGTGATTTTTGCCCTTCATTCTGTTAATATGATGTATTAGTTATTTTTATTTATTTATTTTTTTTGGTGCCTGGCCAGTATGGGGATCCAAACCTGTGACCTTAGTGTTACCAGCAACCATGCTCTCCCAAGTGAGCTAACCAGCCAGCTCATATTTATTAATTTTTCATATGTTGAACCATCTGTCCATAACAGTGACAAATCCCACTTGGTCAAAGTGTATGATCCTTTTAATGTGCTGTTGAATTCAGTTTGCTAGACTTTTGCAGCATATTCATCAGGGATATGGATCTGTACTTTTCTTCTCTTATAGTATCTTTGTCTGGCTTTGGTCTCAGGATAATGCCGACCTCATAAACTGAGTTTGGAAGTGTTTCTTCCTCTTCAATTTTCTGCAAGAGTTTGAGATTAATTAGTGTTAATTCTTTAAATGTTTCGTAGAATTCTTCAGTAAAGCCGTTTCATCCTGGGCTTTTCTTTGTTAAGTTTTTAATTACTGATTCAATCAGTTTACTAGCTATGGTTCTGCTCAGATTTTGTTTCTTCATGATTCACACTTAGTATGTTTCTAGGAATTTACCATTTCATCTAGGTTATCCAATCTGTTCTTATGATCATTATGATCCTCTTTATTTTTGTGGCATCAGATGTAATGTCTCCTCTTTCATTTATTTTCTTCTTTTTTTTTCCTCTTTCATGTCTGACTTTAGTTAGTTAAGTTTTCCCTCTTTTTTCTTAGTCTAGCTGAGGTTTTATCAATTTTGTTGATCTCTTCAAAAAACCATTAGTTTTGTTGATTTTTTCTATTGTTTAATAATAATAAACATTCTTTATTTCAAATGATTTTTAATTCTGGTTATAGAGCGAAATAAAAGGGAAAGTAAACCATGAGTGAAAAAATCAAAATATTATACCATCTGATAAGGAGTCTTTAGCAAAATAATAAAATTAGGAACATACCCAATCCTTCCACACTTTCAAGGTGTTCCACTCCCCATGTCAAACATAAGCACGGTATTTGCAAATAAGAAACCAAGCAATATACATCCCCTGCATAAAAGGTTCACTTTAAAATAGACTCAACCCAAATATAACAGAGGCACTTATGTATGATATAATAACATAAAAAATTACGTTTTGACAGCAGAGAAATGGCTTCATATTTTAAAAACTATAATGAACCACAACTGATTCTACTGTAGTTTTCTTAATGCATCCTTCCATAAATGCATTTGCACTGGTTAATACAACGACATTTTTCACAATTGAAAACATAAAATAATTATGTCTGTTTGGAGGTTCGTTCTTACTTCAATTCAAACCAAAGTGTACAAACTATATACTAAAATTTAAATTAACAGAATAAGACAAATCTGTAAAATTTGTAAAAATAATTTGTAACATTAAAGTCTATAGTGGAAGAAATTACTCTAGGCCTTCTCTTTAACATACTGGACTGAAGAGCAATAAGCTTTTAAACCAGGTAGACATTTAGAGACCTCACACAGACCTTACTCAAAGATATGCAAGAAACAGATCATTAATAGGAAGCAGAATGTGGAATTAAACAGCTCCACTCAAACTGCCAAACTGGGCCAAGTATAAAGTGACACCTCAAGACCTTATTCGTTGTGAAAGTCTCCCCTCACCCATATATACAACACAACTACATTATGACCTCCAGATTACTACTTTTTATTAGAGTACCTAATTTTTATTGTTAGTGTCTCTTCACCACCTGTCACTTCTTGCTACTCTATACATTCCTATTTCTTTAATGGGCTCTGCAAACTCCAGTGTGTCCAAATTATATACAAAATAAGAATAAAAGATCCAAGTAAGGATCTGAGGTGCTTCTTATTTGAGCAAAGTATATATACTTTAACATAAAAACTTTATATCTATTTTTGCCACTTACCAGTTCTTATTTGCTCACCTGATGACCTTGGCTGTGTTCAAAAAGTAACATCATTTAATCCTCCAAACAACCCTACAAAGTGGTATTATTACTAGTCCAATTCTACAAATGAGAAAATTGAGGCACAGCGAATGTTAAATAATATGTCCAAGGCCAGAGAACTAGATTGTGGCAGAGGATTATCTAGACTCTAATCTAGATAATCTGAGACCAATGTTTGTGCTCATAAATGCCTTATGGCAATATGAGCATATCAACTTGATTAGTATCTCCCACTATATCTTTTACAATCCTCTGGAAAAGAAAAATAGGAATAACTGCATCAATTAGTTAATGTTTAGGAGATCAGAAGCCTTAACTACCTTTCAAGTCTCCAAAAGCTACTCTAAAAGACATAACTGAGCTATAGAAATGAAAAGGCAGAGGAACATCAACGGGTCAAAAAGCCAATCAGGAAGTTTGCAGGAGTTTAACCTTATCTAGGATTATATTGCACCTATACAATATTGTGAATCCAAACCCAAGATTCTCTATTGCCATTTGAAGAACTACTTGCCAAGGATGATTTAGGACTATTCCTTTTGAGATGCAGTCCTAAATGATCTTTGAATTGCCTATAGAATACTTGCACATTGGAGATTTCAACAAATATTCCTTAAGTAACTGTGGGTTAGATATTCTCTGCTCTTTGCTGCCATACTAAATTGTTAGCTTGTCTGATTCCCAAATATATGTGGACCTCCTTGAAATCAAGAAATGCCTTATAATTTTTATATTCTTAATACCTAGCACCATTTCTGGCACATGGATGGCATTCAATAAATGTTTGGTAGATAAATGAATACAAAAGCAAATGTGCCTAACACAAAATAATATCAATTCAGATGTTTCTCCTTAATTTGAGACTGTGTTATATAGGTAACAGATATGTGCTGCCACGCGGCCCACCCAGGGTCCTGAGGCTGCAGCCAAGGACCAACTCTTCCTCCCGCAACCAGGCACACCGCTGCTGCCAGGGGGCCCACCAGGGTCCTGAGGCATGGACTTGGAGCCAGGGACCCATCCCTCCTCCCACAACTAGGCAAGGAGCATAACAAAAACATCACTTCCATGTGGGTGGCCGACCACAGCCAGCACAATAGCCATGGCTACCACAAAAGAAGCTAGATGCCACAACCACCATATAGATGGCCTGCCATCCACTCGAGTGCATCAACACAAGGACAGTCACCAGAAGAGAACAAAGAAAAGAAGAGATGTCTCTCTCCACAAAGCCCATTCCAGAGTGATAGAAGAAGCATCTGCTCTATGATAATAGTGGGGAACCTGAACACACCTCTCTCAGTACTGGACAGATCATCTAGGCAACAAATCAACAGCATAACCATCACTCTTTCAGGAAAGAAGAAATCTAGGGTTATGAGAGGTGGGGGGGAGGGAGAGAGATTGGATAAGGGGCATAAAGAATAAGTACGATTTGTAATAATATATATGCTAATAATATTGATTTGATCAACATACATCAACACCGAACCCCCAAAATATGTATGATCAATTATGATTCAATAAAAAAAAGATGTGTATTCTTGAAGAAAGTTAGGAATTGTTGTGTTATTTCTTTGATTCAATTCATTAGCTATTTTCCTACTAAAGCATACCTTTCTCAACTTGTATATGTGACACATGATACAGTCTATTTACAGAAAGAGACCTTATGTGCAAG
>NW_007731386.1:125129-126509 GCF_000696425.1 Galeopterus variegatus | reverse complement strand
GGAGGAGACAGGTGCTAAAGGTAAGCTGATCACAGTGGCAAATGATTTAATCAATCATGCCTATGTAATGAAGCTTCCATAAAACCCAAGAGGTGTTACATTCCTGGAGGGTGGTATGTCTGGGGAGGGCATGGAAGCTCTGTGCCCCTTCTCTCATACCTCGCCCTATGCATCTCTTCGTCTGCATCCTTTGTAATATCCTTTATAATAAACCAGTAAACATGAGTATGTGCTTCCCTGACTCCTGTAAGATGCTCAAGCAAACTAATGGAACCCAAGGAAGGGGCTATCGGAACCCTAATTTATAACTGGTTGGTCAAAAATTCCAGAGGCCTGGACTTCTGTGTCTGAAATGGTGGGGGGCAGTTCTGGGGACTGAGCCCTCAAATTGTGGGATCTGATGCTATCTCCAGGTAGATAGGTTGGAATTAAATTAGAAGACAACCAACTGGTGTCCACTGAGAAACTGCTTGCTTGCTTCCTCGCCAGTGGGCAGAAATCCCCACACATGTGGAACACAGAAGTTGGTCTTCTGTGTTGCTTGTTGCTGAGTAAGAGTATAGAGAGAAAAAAACTACAGTGTGTTTTTCCCACATCAATTCAGGCAATATAATTTAAATTTGTACTGCATCACAGAAGTCAATCAATGAAGCACTGGGCTAAGTCACATATCTAGCTAGTAAGTACAGAAACCAGAATTAATACCCAGCTCCGACTAATACCCAAGCTCGTAACTGCTCACAACTCTATCCCATAGTATATACCTCAACAAAGCAACTCTGAGTTTTCTCAATCACGACTGCCTAACTTTAGTATTGTGGTGGCATACCATATTTGTTTTTAACTCTAGCATTTTGAGAAGAAAAACTGTTTACTTTCACAAGCTCCACACATATCTTTCTACCTTAACCACTAAAATCTTAAATCATATGAAGGCTGGTTATCACTAACATTCCCTTTTCTAAAAATTATACTTTGCCCTTCACCACCATGAAAACACTGCTGGCATCCACAATTGTATTCTGTATAAAACTTGCCACAGCTATTAGTGGCAGTGGTCACACTACCTTAGGTGACTCTGGAGTCTCAGAAGACCTGAACTCTCTAACGGAAATTCTAAAGATTTATGTAATATCTACCACATCAAATGTTGAGCAAAACCACCTGGGAAAAACAAGAAAATCACGTGATTAATTACAGTTAAGTATCTCTCTGCATGGAACAACTATTTGAGAAGATCAATTTTATGTTATTTTTGTTCCAAAAGGGCAAGAAAGCCATTTTGTAGATTTAGTTTTTATATCAACAGGCTAGGGCCAGCCCGGTGGCGCACGGGATAGTGCGCCGCTTGGGAAGCGTGGCGGCGCTCCCGCCCGAGGG
>NW_007731386.1:120094-124033 GCF_000696425.1 Galeopterus variegatus | reverse complement strand
AAAAAAAAAAAAAAAAAAAAAAAAAAAAAAAAAAAAAAAAAACAGGCTAAACATCAAAACTGAAGGAACTAAACTGTCTTGTTTTTCTCAACACTCAAAAACAATCAGGCAAGAGAACTTTGCCATGACTTACATAGTATTTAAATATTTTTTCCTTTTCCCCTTTTCTAACTTACCTCCACCCAGAGCCTTAATGAATTTTGAACCATGATCCATGAATTGTGGCAATTATTAAAGTAAACCAAGGATCCTTTCTTCTATTCTCCTTCTCAAGAAAGGAAGGAAAGTTGGAGGTTTGGCAGAAACATACCAAAACTTTTACTGGATATACTTCATGTTTTCCCTCTTCCTCACTGTTCATATTCAATCAATGGAGAAGTTCCACTGCTCTTCATATTTGAATATTTCTTTAATCTGTCTAGTCTGCCCTATTTCTAATCCCACTACTCCAGATTAAACCAACACACACAAATGCCTGAATTACTGTAATATCCCACCTTTCCGGTCTCTGTTTTGCTTCTTTTCCATTCATTCTTCACCTTTGATCCAGAATGGCCCTTTTAAAACAATTAGGTTCTCAGACATCTCCGGCCTCCCTAAAGTCTTTCAATGACATCTCATCATTACAAGACTCTAACCTGGCTCCAATCAACTTCTCCAGTCTTATCTTTTGCCATTTGTCTTCATATGTATAGAGCCACACTGAGCTTCTTTCAGATTCTCAAACTCTCCATGTTTATTTTATAGTTTGTTTGTTTGACATCTTAGCCACTGCACAGTCTCTTACCTCTACCTACTCTATCTGCCCACCCACCACAGCTTTCCAACCATCTTCACCTAATTCCTACATAACCTTTAGATCTCCATCATTGCTCTTTCTCTGAGGCCTTATCTCATTCATTCTAGATTAGATTGGATGCCTCTTCCATATACTTCTATTACAGCTCTTATCATGCTTCAGTACAATTACTTCTTTAATTATTTGATCTTCCCCATTAAACTATATGCTTATTAGAGAAGGGATGAGTGTCCTTGCTCATTGCTCCATGCCCAACACTTAGTACAGTGCCTGTGCCCACAGCACAGACTTGAAAAAAAAATTTTTTGTTTTTAGTCAAATGAATGAATGAACAAAGGAACAAAAAATAACTATTTGGGGATAGAAATTGAAAGGGACAGATTTAAATGGTATGAACATCACATCCTTAAATAAATTAAGTGGGACTTCTGGATTCTGCTTAGGATGTAGTAGGCTGAAAAGAATGTCATTCCCACCCTTAAAACAAACAAAACAAAATGTGGATAATGTAAAAAAATCAAAAATTTTCTTGGACCCAGCAGAAGTGGGTGACCCTAAAACCTAACTAAGCAACTGACCCAAAACCTAAGGGAAGACAGGCTTCTTAAATGAGAGAGGGACATGAGCACTTCCTTCGCTGTAGTAACCATGAGACACCATACAAGTCAGTAAGAAGAGCTCAGTTAAAATGCTTTTAAAATCATTACAGGCCAAATGTGAGCTACCTTGAGAATATAGAATGCTTGGTAACCACAGAGACAAAGGAAATTCTCATCCACTCGCAGAATCTTCTCCACAGACCTCAATGAAGGCTCAAAAGAAAGACCAAGAGTGACGTGAGAAACAGAGAAAGCCTCCCTCTTGGTACAAACTTGGAAGAAGGGAACAGCTGCCCCTGTGGGAAAGGTACCAAAGCCCCACCTGCATTCTTCCTGCTTACCTTTCCCTAAAGAAAAAAAGCATTAAGTGGCTGGGGAAAAGGTAGAAAATGCTATTGTCTTCAGAGCACAGGCAAAGACCCACTGCAGCTAGGGGAAATAAACAAAACAAAAACAAACAAAAAAACCCCTCCACCTCTAGAGAAGGGGAAGGATCACTGAAAAAGCCCCACACCTGAGTACCAGGGAAACTGAGGCTCCCACCCAAAACAGAGGCTGAAAAAAAACCAACATAAAATGTCCTCCCTACATTCCCCCACATCAGGCTAGCAAGCCTCAAGTAACAAGCAACAGAAAGCTACTACTTGGAAGAAGAACTAATAAAGCACAGAGAAAGACCTCTGAGATGCAAGTTCAAAGGCAAGCCTAAAGCTGGGGGGTAGAGCAGACATTAAAAAACTCTGGCAACCAAACTCTATCCTACACACAAGGTAACACTAGAGAAACTTGAAGCCTGGGGTAAACTGAAGGTAACCAAGCAACAACAAAACCCTCAACACCCCTCCTCTATTAACACAAACACACAAGTCTCAGGAAAAGACCAAAATGTCCATTTTTTTCAGGGAAAATACTATTTACTTGACTCTACACAAAATGTCCAGATTTCAACCAAAATATATAACAAAGTGTAAAGAGAAAAAACCATAAAAACCACATTTCAATAGTCAAAACAAGAGACCCAGACTCAGTTATGACTCTTGTGCTGGAACTATCAGGCATGGAATTTAAAATAATTACGATTTAATAGTTAAAAGTTCTAATGGAAAATGTGGACAACATGCATGAACAGATGGTTAATTTAAGCAGAGGAATGGAAATTATAAGAAAGAATCAAATGGAAATGCTAGAAATAAAAATATGGTAACAGATGAAAGCCTTCAACAACTTTATCGGTACACTAACATAGCCATGGAAAGAATCAGTAAAGACAGAACAAGAGAAATTTCTCAAACTGAAACATAACAAGAAAGAGAAAGAAAAAAGAAAAGAGAATATCCAAGTGCTATGGGACAATATCAAATACTCTAACACATACATAACTGCAATCCCAGAAAGAAAAGAAATAGATGATGAGATAAAAACAATATTTGAAGAGTTAATGGTGGCCAAGGGTTCACATTCCCTTGCCAGCCAGCCTTGAAGAAAAAAAAAGAAAAAAGAGTTAATGGCCAAGAATTTTCCAAAACTCATTAAGTACATCCAACCACAACTACAAAAAAACTCAAGAGAACACCAAGCAGTATGAAACAGACAACAAAAACCCACACTTAGATATGTCATATTGAAACTGACAGAGAAAAGTCAAAGATAAAGAGAAATCTTGAAGGCAGAGTAAAAAATGACATATTATATACAGATAAGAACTTTCAGAAACTATAAAAGCCATAAATCATTAAAGTACTGAAAGAAAACTGTAACCTAAGAATTCTACACCTACAAAAATATCTTTCAAAATTGAAGGAGGAAGTAAAACTTTATCAGATAAAATGTAATTCACCATAGCAAAAGACTAAAGATGATAAAATACACGATCATCTCAATAGATGCACATAAAGTATTTGATAAAATTCAACATCTATCCATAATAAAAACTCTCAGCAAATTAGAAATAGAGGGGAACTTCCTTATCCTGATAAAGGATATCTACAAAACAAAACAAAAAAACCCCACAAAAAAAAGACAAAGAAACGAAAACCTGACAGCTTACGTCACACTTGATGAAGAAAAACCAAGTGCTTTCCCCCTAAGATCAAAAACAAGGCAAGGATGACCACTCTCACCACTTCTATTTGACACTGACATGGAGGCTCTAGCCAGTAAAATAAGGCAGAAAAAATATATATAAAAGACATCCAGATTGGAAGGTGACACTGTCTTTACTTGCAGAGATATGATCTTCTTCATGGAAAATCCCACAGAATCTATAACAAAGCTACTAGAACTAGTATTGCTTTGCCCCCCATGGATTTGTCACCCCTCTTCCCCTGGGTGACGGAGCCACAAAGGATTACTCAAAGCCCATCTCTTCTGAGCAGTGAGAAGCCCCAAAGTGGCTAACTTCCCCGGAACCCTCAAGCGAGGGACATCCCTTCCTTGGGAAATTAACCCCGAATTGGGGTTCTCTTCCTGCATTTATTCTCCAGTCCTGGAAGTTACAGGAAGAGACATAGGTGGGGTTATAGTTTAACAATATAGGCTGGT
>NW_007731386.1:95477-119602 GCF_000696425.1 Galeopterus variegatus | reverse complement strand
AGACATCCCTTCCTTGGGAAATTAACCCCGAATTGGGGTTCTCTTCCTGCATTTATTCTCCAGTCCTGGAAGTTACAGGAAGAAACATAGGTGGGGTTATAGTTTAACAATATAGGCTGGTAACTTTCAGTGAAACAAGCCAGATGACATTCCATTAGACAAAGTGATCCACCAACAAAAGCTTGATCTTAGCAAACGTCCCTTCTCCCTCCAGCCATTTTCCAGTATCTTTATATATCAATCAGTCTGTCTTTGAGCCAACAACCTTGCTGTGCCACAAATCTTTATCTTACACCAGAGACTTTATAGCCTGAGAAAAATTTCCTGTCCTTTGCAAGGTCAATATTTGAAACTGCAAGGCTTTGGAAAACCAGGCCCTGCAAAGTACATTTGCTTTAAGAAACCGCTACAAACTAGTAAGTGAGTTTTTAGCAAGGTCATAAAGATACAAGTAGTTCTTCTATATGTTATGATTGAACAAACACAAAACATTGAAGAGTACCATTTATAAGACCACTCAAAAACACGAAATACTTAGGTAAAAATCTAAAAAAAAAAAAAATGTGTAGAATCTGTGTTGAAAACTGCAAGACACTGATAAAAGAAATCAAAGACAATCTGAAGGAAGATCATGAATAAGCAGACTCAATATTAAGATGTCAATTCTCTCGAAATTATCTTTAGATTTCAATCAGAATCCCAGCAGGACTTTCTACATAAATTAAGATGATTCTAGCCACTCTTCTCTCCTGTCCATGGGCATCAGAACTGGAGACCCTTCAGCCTTTGGGTTCCAGGACTTACACCAGCAGCATGTCCAGTTCTCAATCCTTCAGCCACAGACTGAGAATCACACCATCAGCTTCCCTGCTTTTGGGGTTCCCAAACTCGAACTGAGGACACACTACTGGCATCCAGTTTCCAGACCTTTCATGGGACTTCTCAGCCGTCACAATCACATGAACCAATTCCTCATATAAATCCCCTCTTATATTTAAAAATAAAAAAATTTTTTTAAAAAGAAGATGGTTCTAAAATGGATAGATGTAATTGAACTAAAATAGCCAAAATAATTTTGAAAAAGAACAAAGCTGAAGAATTCACAGTACCTTATTTCAAGTTTACTAGGAAGCTACAGTAATCAGGCCAGCGTGATATTGGAGAAAGAATATATAGATTAGCGAAACGCAATGAGTCCAAAATTAGACTTACACATACATGATCAATTGATTTTCAACAAAGATACAGAGGAAACTTGATGGAAAAAAAGAGGTATTCCTTCCAATAAATGGTGCTGAAACAATTGAAATCTCATATGCAACAACAAAAAAAAGAGAACTTCTATTCATACCTCACACCATACACGAAAACTAATTCAAAATGAATCACAGACCTAAATGTAAACCTAAACTGTAACACTTCTAGAAGAAAATACAGGAGAAAATCTTTGTGATCCTGGGTTAGGAAAAGGTTTCTCAGATACAACACCAAAACCATGATCCATAAAATAAAAAATTAAAAATCAATAAACTGGACTTCTTCAAAATTAAGAACTTCTGCTCTTCAAAAACGTTAGGAAAATGATAAAACAAGCCACAGACTGGGAGAAAATACTTGCAAATCACATATATCATAAAGAACTTTCATCCAGAATATATAATGAACTCTCCAAAGTCAATATTAAAAAACAATTTGAACAATACTTCACCAAAGAAGATATAAGGATGGCAAAAAAAAATGTTCAGTGTCATTGATCCTTAGGGAAATACAATTCCATTTATATGACATTCTGGAAAATGCACAACTTTAGAGAAAGAAAACATAGAAGTGGTTGCCAGAAGCTTGGGTTCAGTAAGAGGCTGACTATAAAGGGACAGAGGGGACTTTTTTGGATTGATGGAACTGTTCTCCTAATTGTGGGGGAGTTCTATGATTGTATGCTTTTATCAAAATTTGCAGAACACACTCTAAGTATGTAATCTTAATGTTTAAAATGAGAAAAAAAATCACATCCCTTACAAATTTTACCAAAATAAAGCTGACAGCACTGACCCTTCAATTTCCAATTCTTGGCCTTAAAATATACCTATCACATCCAGGCCAGCAATGGAGCCAGACCGACGCCTGGGATCCTGAGATGGGGACAAGTCTGTCCCACCCCCTACCTGCAACCAAATCCTAAAATGTACTTATTAACCACATGTGTTTCTTTGGGAGTGTGTGACTTATCTGCTCATGTCCTTCCCCAAATTTCTGCTTATATTTTTCTAATTCATTTTTAAGAGTTCTTTTTTGCAATAAAGATGTTAATCTTTGTGTATTTAAAAAAAACAGAAAGAGAGAAAGAGTAGAATAATGGTTACCAGAGGCTGGGGGCGGAGGGAGATTAGGGGTGAACTAACAGGGACAAAACTATGCTATCTAACTGAATCATTGTGCAGGATATGCATGTATTGAAACAACACACTGTACCCCACAAAAATAAATAAAACTGAATTTAAAAACACAAAAATAAATAAAATAAAACAAAATATACCTAATCTAGAAGCCAGTGAGTAATTAGTGTAGCCTTAATGGAGTTATAAGTAAAACTGAGAATGAATTGTTTTCTTAAAACTTGAGGCCATAGTCTTTCCTAATTTAATCATGCAGTCATTACTTAAAATTCCACTAACTTACTCAACTGTGCATAGATAGGTAAAGACTGTAAAACCTGGTCTCCTTTGTCAACTCTATTATCTACTCTATATACAACCAAACTACACAATCATTTGCACTACACTCAGGGAGCTATATAAAACTACATTTTTTAATCTGGATGGTTTTATTTTTAACCTTAGAAAAGAGGGCACTGAGAATATTCTAAGGTACTCTGGCAATTCCAAATGACATTAGGCACATCAATATGTAACAATTTTTCTAAAATACACCAGTTTTTAATAACTTCTTGCTCAAAAATCTTAGTGACTCACCAGAGCCTACAAGATATGAACTAAGCTACATGGCATTCAAGTTTCTCCACAATTTAGTATCAATTTACTATCTCAACCATATTTCTACTACTGTCAGACACAAATCCTCCATTCTCGGCAGGATGGCCTCACAGTCTGTTCCTTCCAACTTCTGAAATGCCCTCCTTGAATTACCTCAGTTTAAACAACCCTGTTTATTCACTATTCATTCAAAAGGCTTATCTCAAATCCAGCTTTTTCTTATAACTATTTGAAGGCACACTGATTTCACCCTTCTGTGAATTCATATGCATTCATCATCTATGTTATTCATTTGTCATGATATACTACCTTATATTCTTGTTTAAATGTCGCATTTATGAATGTCATCTAATACTCTACAAATTTCGTGAGAGTAGATATTATTTCTCATATGCTTCTTGTATCCCTGGGAACACAAGTAATAAATATTCAGGAAAAAAATGCATATAAAAGTTAATTTTACATTACTTTATATATATATATATTTTTTTCCTTTTTGTCTTTTTTACTGACCGGTAACGGGATCACAACCCTCAGTGTCGCGCCTGTACCGGGGACCGGCAACGGGATCGCAACCCTCAGTGTTGCGCCCACACCACGCTCAGCCAGTGAGCGGGAACCAGTCTCCACATGGGATCCAAACCCTCAGCGGGAGCGCCGCCACACTCCCAAGCGGCGCACTCTCCAGTGCGCCACCAGGCCGGCCCTACATTACTTTATATTTTATATTAATTTTAAATTAATTCAAAAACCTCCTGGAAGAGTTTTATACTTTGAGAAACTGAGGCAAGGGGCACTAGACTTTGTTCCCTGAGATCTGCAGCTTTATCACACTCATCTTCCTATCTCCAGAGTTGAATATAGTGCCTGACACAAGGAAAACACTAAAATACTTAAACATTTAACTGAATTTCACTTTCTAAGGCCACAAAGTAAGAACAAAAACCTGGAGTTCTATCCTAATCCTTCCAGGATTATATTATTACTTTAACATGTTCTCTAATTTTACATATTCCCCCTGAATAGACTACCAATATCACAAAGACAAAAGTTGTGCTTTCTCTTTTTAAAGCTTGCAAAGCAACTATCATAGTGCTGGTACATGCATAGTAGGTAGGCAATTTCCCATCAGATTTCTTAAAAGCAACATAAGGGCAGCTCATATACACTTCTCTGCCCCCATGTAAAAAACATGTTAGCTACTCTTCCTATTGGGAAGATTTATTTTTCATCATCTTTGGCACAAATTCTAGAATGTTATCTGCCAGGTCCCATGCCCCAATAAATATGCATCCACAAGCAATTATGGAGATAGATAGCTTACGGGGAGGGGGCACTCTTTGGTCAGGTCCCAGTGCTGGCCTGTGGTTAGGGGGAAGGGAGAGTGGGGGAGGGGTGTGCCACTGTGATTAATCACTGCCCACTCTGCTTAGGGGTATTTATCACAGCCCACTGTCAGGTAAATCACTGGAAAAACACCTCTTCAGTAATTAATGTGAAGTGACGGATGGACAGCCCCTGGGCCCATTAATCAGGAACATCAGCAGCCTACTGAGATTATGAATGTCAGGATGCATAAACTGCCGGTGGATCAATAGGCCCAGGAATTCATCCAAGGTTCTCATTTCCGAGGCATCTCCGGTACATTAGGCTCCCTCAACTCCTCCCCCAGTCTAAAGTGAAAAGCAAGGCTTCAGAACAAAGAACAAGAGCTGAGGTATGAAGTGACCACTGTAAGAAAACAGTTAAGGAAGTTGTCGGTGGCTAGGGATGATACCAGGATAGGCAACATGAGCACAAAGAGCTATACTGACCAAAATGCTCTCAGAAGGCTCAGCATACTGGAAAAGCTGAGGAACCAGGAAAATACAGTTAACATTCAATTACTCAGAGCCTGATTATCCATTTTAGGGATCATTCAGCTTCTTGCTTCTAATTTTTTTACTCATTTTCCTGTCCACATTTTCTTTCCTTTCATATTAGCACCACTAACACAGAGTGAAGAGAAATAAAAATGAAAATTCAATTTTTGTACCTAACAATCTAGGTAAACATTTTGATGTAAGAGAAAAAAAGAAAACTTGTATAAAATAAAATCATTGAATTCTCTCTGAATTTAATCTAACCTCATCCCTCATTACCATAATGAACAGGGAATTCCCAGCAGAAGTACCCACGGTGTTAAACAAAGAAATTCTCCATCAAAAGGGTCTGCTCAACTTTTTGTAAAACAATTTGGAGCTGAAAGAGAATTACTGTCTACTTATCATCCCAAGTTTAGTCAAATTTTGTATGGGAAGTAAGGCTGGGCTACAGCCTAATACTGAATACACTCTAGGCTGGCAGTGACGGGAAGGAGATTGCACTTGCTGCCACATCCCGCCAAACCCCACTGTTGTGCTTTGTGGTCAGACTCAGGCCAGGGCTGCAATTGTTGGTTAGAAAGTATCTCAGAGTTACGGCTGCCTGTTCCGCTAAATCTCATTTCATCCTACTGATGGATGGATGGACAGATGGCTGCTTGGTGAAAGCAGCATTATCAGCCAGCTTCTATGGAGCCTCTGAATGATGGATAGCCCTCTTTCTCCTTTCTCCAAACCACCATCGATCCAAGCCATATTTCTGCAGTCAGAAGCCCAGTAATATTAAGACACACTACCAGGTTAAGTTACTTGCAGTGTAAACCCCTAGAACAGAAATCCTAACAGCTCTGCTTTGCTGTCATGAACTAGGCTAAAAATGTTACAGTTCATTCTTTCTAGCTGCTAACCGAAAGAATTCCAACAGCTCAAAGCCCAAAGGGAACAGCTGGGCTCTATTCCTAGCAACACTTGAAAAGCTAGCTTGCCTGCCAAATTTTTTACTAGCCAATTCATTTCTGTGAAATGAACTCTGCAGTACTATTGAGCAGATCTGTGAATATGTGTATCCAGTGCAGTGTTAAGCTACTAGAATCGTCAAACTGCCTAGAGTTTGTCAGTGACATGATTAGCCTCAAACACATGTGGACCTTTAGATATATCGTGTAGACCCTGTCTACTAAACACCAAGGATGGTGATTAAAATCACGACAGATTAAAATTCTGTATTTTGTACATAATCCTAAAATGCTCTTTCTATCTAGTCTGCCTGACTGGCTTCTGCTCTCTTGTGTACATATCAAATCATAAATACTAATCCTTGCCTGTTTTCACAAGCACACTTCTGTGTCCATTTGCTTTGGCACATTCTAGAAACTCATCTCAGCTTTTCTGTCTATTCAGATTCCACGACTTTCTTTGTTATCTCCATGTTATCCTGAGCTCTCAGACCTCAGACTTGTATAACTGGACTCTAGATCATAGTTATTTCCACTGGTGTACCAGGAAGAAATTGACCCTCACTCGTTTTGTGACATAGATTTCCAGAACCCACACGACCTCTTTTCCTAAGCTCACTTATCCCCAAATGACTTCTCCTTCAAATGCTTCACTATCGCCTATAACCCAAATCAGCTTGGCCTGGCTCCTAGTCTTGGTCCCTCTTAAGTGAACTACTGCTACTCTGAACCTATGACCACAGAAAATTCGTTTGTATTTTGGGGGGAAGTTAGGAAAATGTCTCAATGGAGTGGCAACTATCTTTCTTCTTGCTACTATAGTGGTGTACTTTAATACTTTAATATTTATACCTTAACAACATCTATAGCTGTTTCTACTCAAAAAGAAACCATGTGCTATTTTATATTACAGTGTTGTATTAAGAATAGCACTGCCCTTCACATAAACATTAAAGAATTTTTACAGAATCTTAGAATCAGATTACTGAAAGGGATTGTATAGGTCAGAATTCAACATCTTAATTTTTCAAATAAAATACTGAGGATCCAAGATTGTAATGTCCATGGTTACGCAGATATTAAGTGGCAAAGCAAGACTGGAACTAGGTACAATTTTAAGTGCTGTGATCATTCTACTATATTTCTCAGACATTTCATTTTCATCCTTGGGATTTCAGAGAGAGTGGGGATAATGAGGGTTGAGAGTTGTTTGTATGTGTGCTTGTGTGGAAGGTGGCCACAAATAATTAATTTGGTCACCTATAGTATTATTGTGCTTCCCAAAGTTGCCCATGGGTCATCTGAGAGTCATTCACCATCTTAGAGAACAAATTAGATAAATCCCTGACAACCAGAAACCTCTTCTCTTCCCCTTTCTTTAAGTATTTGCCCCAGTCCTATCCAAAAAAAAGGAAAAAGATATCAAATGCAAGTAGAAGCAGACAGCAAGAGGCTCTATCATTTAACCTAAATGGATACAGGAGCAATGTATCCTCTTCATGTCCAAGAATGCCACAGTTGGTCAAATACAGAACCATAAACTGACTGAATGGACTTCACCCTCTGGTGGCCAAAACATGTCATGACTGCATTTCCTGATTTCCAAGCTACCTCCAAGGAATCTTATAACCTTAGAGCTGGAAAAGGATCTCGAAAATAATTTTGTAGAACCACCTCATCTTAAAGATGAGAAAACTGGTTGATGAATTTATCTAAGACTTACAGCTATTTGAGTGGAAAGTGAGACCAAAACTCAGACTGCCTATCAACTAAACTAGTAGTTTTATCACCATCATAGCTCCATTACCCAGTTTTCCACCAAGTATATGCTCAGGATATGTGCTGAGCAGTTTAATCAGGAAGTTAATTGTGCTGCAAAAATAATCACATAACACACATCAAATCCAAATATATTATCCACACTAATACTTATCTCCATTAGTATAAATGATATCAGGATGACTTTCCCATCCCATTCCTACAATAATATGCCTCATACACTAGACAAGAACTCTACTATGACTATTCTTAGCACCAGAAGAATTTCCAAAAAGAGCACTTAGAAAAAATAGCTTTTTTTAGGTGGATAATAAGGAATGACTCTTTGAACTCTTATTTTATTTCTATATTCTCTCTAAGTTCATATAAAGGCTATTTTATTTGCATTAGCCAAACATGTTTTAGAATAATCAATTTTTTAATACTCATTTGCAAAGTTATCTTAAACCAACACAGAAATACTTACCTTTTATCTTAAAAAATCTTTTTAAAGCTTCTATTTGGTTAAAAAAAGAACCGTTAAGCCATGCCTAAGAGAACAATGACATATGTTTCAAAATTTGCTGCTGAGAACCATGTCTAATTGTTTCCTGTTTCATTAAAGTTTAGGCCCCATATGCAAAAGTGAAGTAGTGGTAGAGTAGTGTCAGTAGTAGTAATACAGGAAGAAAAAGAAGAATAATAAACTACCACTTAATGAGCACTTACTATGTCACAGGAATCGTGCAAAAGTGAAGTAGTGGTAGAGTAGTGTCAGTAGTAGTAATACAGGAAGAAAAAGAAGAAAGAATAATAAACTACCACTTAATGAGCACTTACTATGTCACAGGAATCATGCTAAATGTTGTACACATATTATCTCATTTGATTCCAACTACAATGCTATGACATAGCTATTATTATCCCAATTTTACAGATGAGAAATCTGAAGATCAAACAGCTTCTAAGTGTGAGTTAGGATTTCAAAGTCCCTGCACCTAACACTAGACTGCCTGATATTCAGCAGGATGATCTGTTTCACAATGTATTAACTTCATAAATATTCACAATTTGCCTAGAATCTGTATAAATGCAAAGCAACCAAAGGCAGTCAAAGACTGCTGCACTAAAATGAGAAAACCAACTAAGAATTAAAGACCTTTAATGCTTTCATGGCATGTCTATTTCCAATAACTTTCCAGACTTAAAAGTGCTGACAACAATAATTCACTTCTGTCTTTGAAACTTCCTCATTCACCTTGCCTCACCCTCAAAGCCATATGGTGAAGAACCTCACCAGGTGTCAGGAGAGGAACTCCCTTTCTTCTATTCCCCATTAGAATAATCTCTATACTTCTTCCTACCAAGTCCCCTAAGCATTTGAAAACGTTATCCTTCTCTACTTCCCCTTCTCCAGAGTCACATGTGAACATAGGAAAAAATCACCAGTGAAACTGATAACAGTTCTTAGATTGGAGGAAGTTTCAAAGTAGAATGGAGAGAATACTTTTCAAATTGGAGTTTAAAACAGAAGAAACTTGTACGTCAAATACCAACTGCAGATTGTATTTTCAGATACAAACTTAAACAGAATGTAATAGTTACAGTATTTTAACATTATTCTGTCTTAGACATTTATAGTCTTTGCCTCTGTGCATGCAGCTGAACAAAGAATACAGCTTGCACAACCGGAAGAAACATTCCATGAAAAAACTGAGTATCAAGACAATGAAAGATAGATGATACATTATTCCAGTAGGATCCTGGAGAGGTCCCAAAATATGTACACAAACTATGGCATTAAAAGGTCTTTCTCAAAATATAACACAGCTCATGCCCCCAACTTATTTCACGCTCTACTGGCTTTAGTTGACATGCATCAGCACCAACTGATTTCACGCTTTATAGTCTGGGAAACAGTCTACAGCCTAGTCTCTTTCACACTCCACTGACATGGTAACCCCATGGCTCACCAACTTAACTGCTCCAAGTTTAATGTTAGCACCTATTATTGAACACTTCAAAAGGTAGTCAGATCAAAGCTTTAATACAAGTGAACAACAGCAATATAATATGTAACAGGAAGATAGAAAGTCTGCTTCCTACTCTGCATATATACCTGGTGGTAGGGGACAGAGACAAAAGAAAAACATTCCCTCCTAAAACTTCTTTCCCTCACTACACATCTGGAGGTTGGTCTCTGTTTCTAGAGTTATTTGAAATTAGTTTCCATCCTGGGTCTCTTCTGGGTTAAAATGACGTCCTATAGTTGACAATAAAGGAGCTCAAATGGACAAGGCTTTGGGGGCTGTACCTCAACTCTGACATGCATTAAACTTTTTTTCCCCTTTAGGATTCACAGACTAAAGCTAATAAACCATTGAGTAAATTTTGAAAGTAGAGGCCACAGACTTAATCTGTGCTAAGTGTCTTATGTATACTACCTCATTTGATCCCAACTACAATACTAAGAGGCAGCTTAAATTTTTATCCCAACTTCATAGATAAGAAATCTGAAACTTAAGTTACTTAAGCTCACACAGCTTCTAAGTGTTGCTTAGGATTTCCTGCACTTAACTACTACACTAGACTAGAACACGTAACTTACAAAAATTGTGATGGTATTAAACAAAGCATAGCAGAGAATAGTGCAATTTTAAAAACACCAAAGCACAATAGCAACAAAAATGAATAACTGTAAATGAGGTGGAGTCTGTATACTAGAGATATAGTTACAGTTCTACATCTATTTCCTCCCTCCTTATAGCTATGCCAGCAAGTGTGAATGCCAAATATGCCTGGTGAGAAACTGAGAAACCAAAAGAAGCAAGTTTCACTTCAAGGCAGATAAAGAGAGCATTAGCAAGTTAATAATAAGAGCTTCTCTTCTATGCAATTTGAAAGTTTACAAATTAGGGTTTCAAGAATAACAAATAATTAACTTAGCATACAATAATATCTTCAAACCAATGTTACTTTAAGGATCAGAAAGCCTGTACAGAGGGCTACAAAAGGCTTCCAAAGAATAACCTTCTGAACAAATATGGCTCAGGTACTTAAACTGCATTCTAATCTATTATTCTTATGATACAAAAAGAAAGGTAAATGTCAAAGATGGGTAAAAGCTAATAATAGGTAATGGCATTTTCTCACCATCAAACAAGTATTTATTAAGTGCACATACCGTACTAAGATCTATGCCTGGGCAGTGGAGATTATAAAGTAGGACTACAAGGGGCTGGCCCATGGCTCACTTGGGAGAAAGTGGTGCTGATAACAACATCAAGGATAAGGGTTAAGATCCCCTTACCGGTCATCTTTATTTATTTATTTATTTATTTATTTATAAATAAATAAATAAATAAATAAATAAATAAAGTAGGACTACAAGTCATAACATGGTTTGAAACACATGAATAAAAACATAACTTCCTTCTTATAACGTCTCTACCTAAATGAAAAGATTTCTTTTTTTACAGTTGTTCTAAGGATTGCCAAATAAAGAGAAAAGCAGTAAATGATAGAAACCCAGAGGAAAGAGAGATCACAAAAGGCCTAGAATGTTGAGGAAAATGTCATAAAGTGGGTGGAACTGGAGCTAGGCCTTTAAAAGCTAATATTCAGACAGAGAATTGAGGGAAGACATTCCAAGTAGAAGAAATAGACTGAATATGTAAAGAGGCAAAAACAAAATTGTTATTTTGGAGATAATTATAGAAACTAGTTGTCTTAGTCAATTTGAGCTGCTATAACAAAGTACCATAGACTGGGTAGCTTTCAAACAACAGAAATTTCTCACAGTTCTGGCAGCTGGAAGTCCAAGATCAGGTTGCCAGCATGGCTAGGTTCTGGTGAGGGCCCTCTTCTGAGAGGCAGATGGTTCACTTCTCATTGTATTCTCACATGGCAGAAAGCAAGCAAGCTAGCTCTCTGACCTCTTCTTATAAGGGCACTAATACCATTCATGAGGGCTCTACCCGCATGACCAAATTAACTCCCAAAGACCTCACCTCCAAATACCATCACACTGGGGTGGAGGGGTGAGAGGACATGTTTAACCTAAAACCAGAAACAGTATCAACAGGAGGGATAGGCTCCAAAACAATGTGCGCCAAGTCTAATCCTATTCTGAATGAGACTCCTACCTTGGGGAGCAATCAAATACACTTACTTTGTATAGCCATTCTCATAATTAAGGAAAGAAGTGAACCATTAACTGCCCCACAGGAAATTCTACTCCAGAATCTAAATAATATTCAGAAACTCATGCCTTTATGTCTGACAAAGATTGCTACAGTCAACCATGTATTTCTGAAACAATACCAGCTGTGTGTTTGTGCATAAAATTTAATTAATTAGTTAATAACAAGATAAACATTTGTTTGAGATAAAGATTCAGCCATTCTGGATTTAGATATGGTAACTGGCCTTATTACCACTGCAACAATTCCTGGAAAAGATAAGCCCCATTCCCATTACCCTGACTTTCATAGTTTCATTTCCTGGCAGGAAGTGATAGTTCTAGTCCCTTCAAAAAAAAATTTTTTTTTTGGTCCTTTTTGTGACCGGTAAGGGGATCGCGACCCTTGGTGCGGTGTCACCGCACCGCGCTCAGCCAGTGAGCGTACCGGCCATCCTTATATAGGATCCGAACCTGCAGCGGGAGCTCCGCTGCGCTTGGGCACTCTCCCGAGTGCGCCACGGGGCCAGCCCAAAATTTTTAATTCCATCTATTCCACACTCTCATCAATAGAACATCTAACCTTACAGTTTTGATGAGAGAATGAAACAATAACACTTTGAAAGGAAAAGTGAAATATACTATTTGTACTCCAACAAAACCCTACACACACATTCTAGCTTTTTGTTTCACAGTCATATCAGCAGAATCTAAAAGCAGAATAGCTTCCATTCAAACTGCCCACAAAACCGAAGTTACTCTGCTCATCTCTCACTTCTTTCCCGCCCTATCTCCTCTATAACTTACACACAACCACCTCACTCTGATGTTCACCTTCCCCAACTGCTGCCCAACAATTCAGAGGCTGTTACAGATTGTTAGAAGTGTGTTTGGGGACTTGAGAAGTACTCTTGTGGGACAGCACAGTGTGTTAGTACAGCATTTTCCCGGACACAATGTCACTCTTTATAGCTAGTTGGAAATTAGTTTCTTCTTAAAAAAAATAATACTCCTAATAAGACAAGTACAAGGAGATTTTAAATAACCAAGATAAAAACTCACTTCGGTATGCTCTGAGATCTAGGCTTTTTCAGTTGTACAAAATGAAATCCCATGCCTCTACTCATACAAGCCATGGACAACATATAGAAACACCTGAAGACAGCTTCTGATGCTAACAAATGCAAAAAGACCAACAAAAGACATATCGATGGAGAATCTTATTTCCCTTTTTTCTGTGCCTATGGGCTCCTCATCCTTGGATTCTATTTGAGAACACTTTATTCAAACTCAGCTTTCAACATCAACATTATTTTCTCACTATGTCTAGCTGTGTAAAACCATTTAAAAGAAAATTCTGTAAATCACCAGTATCATGTCATTATAGGTTCCATCCAGTTTTTGCCATGTGCTTCAGCAGCACATGAATACGATTATCATCTAACACTTGCTGTGACCAACTCTCTGGTTACCACTAAAGCCTTCACCCTGTACATCAGCTACCACTGGCTTACATAAGAATCAAAAGCTGGAACATATAGAAAGATCAACAGAGGATGTGGGTAAGAAAACCTCTCACAAAATATCAGGTCACATCAACTAAGTTTTCTTTGAAAAACATTTTTTTATAATAAATACCTATAGGATAATATTAAAAAACTAAAATCAGTTATCTAATTATTTTTCATTTCGAAGTTCTTTAATAATATTATTCATTCTGCTTTACCATCCTTTACTGAGGATTTAAATGACCATCTATTCTTCCTCAATCAGTTAATCAAACCCCAACAATAACACTGCATCTTTGCTCCCCCCTGTATGAATTACAGGGAAGCTACAGCTTGACAAGGATGTTAACTCTCAGTTGCTACAGTGGAAAGAGACTGAACAGAGGAAAGCCAGTAATTCAACCTTGAAAATGAATTCCAATATTTAACCAGCCCTTTCTCCTCTCCACAACAAACACCAAAATTAAGAAAGACAGCGAATAAAGAAAGAAAATCTTCAAAAGACCCTACCTAAGACTTTCAGGAAATTGACACTTTCTAACCTGTTTTACATGAGAGTTACAAAATAAAATGACACTGAAATAGCAAAATATAAGCAAACATATTTAGAGTAAATAAACAGTATTTCTATAAAATATACATATGTATAAGCAACTCACCATATAAGTATCACTTATTTTTAAAACTAAAATTGCAAATAGACTTTATCTGAAGGCAAATTGTACAAAAGCTGAAATAGCAAAATATAAGCAAACATATTTAGAGTAAATAAACAGTATTTCTATAAAATATGCATAAGTATAAGCAACTCACCATATAAGTATCACTTATTTTTAAAACTAAAATTGCAAATAGACTTTATCTGAAGGCAAATTGTACAAAAAGTTCCCTTCTGACAGACAGCAACCTCACCTAGAAAATAACAAATTATTTTTATTAAAATATATAGCTATTTTTTTGACAACTGTCTAGGCACTTAACTTTCATTATCTTATTTTGCAAATACTAAGTTTTTAACACAGTCATTTGCTACAGAATGTGCAATGAAAACAAACATACAAAAATACTTTTTAGTAGCTCATCAACCAAACAGAATAAGAAAATTCTATCTTCTTTCTCGGGCCTCTGGGACTAGTCTAAGGGGACAGAAACACCTACTAACTGCCATCAAAAAAAGAGATAAGAAACAAAATAGTACAAACTATTGAAAATGCAAAAAGTTGTTCAACTTCTAGTCATTACTATAGTTCAAACACACAGGATAGCTTATGGCACATGGATGCGCAATAAGAATATGCTGACAAGATGGCTAGCTGCCTAGACAGATGGACAAAAAAATAAACCTCACCAGTCAGCAAAGAAATAAAAAATAAACATATTCTTTTTTTGCCTATCAAACTGGCAAAGATTAAAAAAAGAGCAATAAAGTCCTGTTTTGATGAATGTCAACAGAATAGCACTCAAACACAATATTAGCAGAGGCATATATTTTATTAATACAGAAAGCATTTTTTTTTTCCTTTTTGTCTTTTTTCGTGACCAGCAACGGATCGCAACCCTCAGTGTCGCGCCCGTACCGGACCGGGACCGGCAACGTGATCGCAACCCTCGGTGTTGCGCCTGCACCTTGCTCAGCCAGTGAGCCGCCGGTCTGTATGTGGGATCTGAACCCTCGGCGGGACCGCCGCCGCACTCCCAAGCAGCGCACTGTAGCAGTGCGCCACCGGGCCGGCCCCTACAGAAAGCATTTTAATAATATGTTTCAGGAACATATATATATAAAATACATATATACCTCAAAGGGCCTTGGACCAGGCAATTCTTCTCTGAAGAATTTATAATAAGGAAATAACTGGACTTCTACAAGGACACTTATTACAGAACTAGTTGCAATAGCAATATCTAAGAAAACTACATATGCTTTTAACTTTTGACCCAAACATCCCATTTTAGGAACTTACCCAAAGATACACCTCCAATATACGAAAATACATATGGAAAAGGTTGCAGCACTGTTTGTAAAATATTGGAAACAGTGTAAGAGTGCAAAAATGTATCTATAGTATGCTACCTTTTATGTAAGAAAGAGGAGAAAATAAGATTATATACATGTATCTCCTCAATCCTGAAGGGAAAAAACACACAGGAAGAATAGAGAGAAAAATGAGATTGGTAACCTCTGAGGGATGGGTGGACACAGGGTAGAAAGGAAAGGATAGAAGGAATGGGTGACACTGCTCTGAGCATATATTTTTTCTGCAATAATGACTTGGAACCATGTTAATGTTTCACATACTCAAAAATAAATAAGATCAATTAGGACAGAGAGAAAAACATAGAATACAAATAAAAACAAATGAACTGAACTGTACTTCAAATGAATTAAAACCACTGGGGAGAGGGAAGGAATGTTGAAGAAAGAAAACTAATCCAATTAACTTTTGAACATGGTTTTAGATCAGTGCTGTCTAACAGAAATATATTGGGAGCCACATAGGTAAGTTAATATTTTCTAGCCACATTAAAATAAAGTAAAAATAGGTCAAATAATTTCATTAATATATTTTCAATGTTTTATCAAATGGATCAGAATTGAGGTATTAATATAAACTCACTGCTTTAACAGACAGATAAAGTTCTATTAGTATGTGTATACAGACATATACACACACACCCATCTCATATATCTATTTCCTAGACGTCTGCAGAGGGAGCCTAGAAGCAATGAGGGCCCAGTAACAACTAAGACACCTAGAGTCCAGATCATGGCTTATAAAGCCATTCTCTAGTAAAAGAAACCAGGGCATATTGAAGAAATTTCTCATTCCAGGGCTGGGAAAATGCAAGATGAGCCTAAAATACCTTGTTATGATAAAAAGTAAGGAAGTGCTCAAAGAATGACAGGGGTATGTCAAAAGAAGACTAGAAGAAAGACATATCTGTATACTGAGAAAGAGAGAAAAGAAATGGACCAAAATGCTAACATTTGGGGTAACTGAGTGAATTCTTTGTACCATTCTTAAAGCTTTTCTGTAGTCTGAAATAAAGTCGACATAACAGAAAAAAGAAAGATATTAATATTAGCACAGTGTCTTGCACATAACCTAAAATCAAATAAGTGGCAGTTGTTAGATTTTGTTAATGGGAATATAATATTTAGAATACTGTGCAAAAAAAATTCTCTGGACTCAGATATAATACTTTTATGGTGGGGAAAACTGGGGTAACAAAATAATACATACAGTATGTCCCATTTAAACACACAGGCTCAAATACACAGGTAAATGCATAGAAAAAGATTAGAAGATATATACTAAACTATTAACAGTAGTCAGCTCTGGGTAGTGGAATTAAAGTGATTTTGATTTTCTTCCTCATGCTAATCAGTATTTTCTAGTTTTCTCATAATGAATATGAAATACTTGTTTTTTCTCAGAGAATATTTTTAGAAATTAAAGGGATAGCTCACAATCAAAGAAGGCATGACATTCTTCCTTTCCTATTCTTCCTTTCCTATAGCAGTGCCCTCTCTGTAGACCTATGTTTAGTTACTGCATTTGAACACAGTATTGTTATTTGGCCTTTCACATATCAAAATTATAATAATCATGTAGTATCATTTCACATGAAAGTATATTCCAGTTAGTCTCATCAAATCATTTCAGTCTCATGGTTAAGAGAGTGGAATGTACATACACATATAATTTTGCTTCTTCCCCCAAATCCTACTAAAATAACAGTAAATTTGTTTTGTTTTGTCTTAAGACATAAATCCACTAGACAGAGTAGGAAAGGAGAAAAAAGCAACAAAACTTTGGAAGTTAGAACATATACAGATGAATGTTAATTGTATAGCAGACCCTGGAGAGCTAAATCCCAACCCAGCAGTGGAGACAGAAATCCTCTCAAGGGTCAGAAACTGGCCACACCAACTATGGAAATGGAAGTGAAATGGGGAGCACTGGGTAAAAGGGGTTTGAGGAGAGTTAGAACCTTAGATTCCCTCCTCCTCCCTGAAGAATTGAGGTTATCTCTGTAGAATGTAAAACAAATGGTTTCTGGCTTGTGAGTTGACTAGAAGTGCAGAGAGGTCTTTAAAACTGAGTGATTAAGTGAGTATATTGAATGATAAGATTTTTTGCCCCACCCCCATTCCCACACACCAGCTCCCAGAAAAATGTAAATATTCTAGACTGAAAGATACCTACAAACATCTACCACAGCAGACAAAAGCAGGCAGACCCACACCAAGGTACATAATTATAAAATTTCGGAACACTGAGAACAGAGCAGAGATCTAACAAGTTTCCAGAAAGAAGATCCAAACAAAAGAAGAGGATTCATGTTGGCATTAAGACTTTTTAATAGCAACAAAGGATAAGAAGAAAAAAGAAACTGTGCCTTAAAAATTCTGAAGGAAAGTATTTTCAATCTAGAATTTTACACTTATCCAAACTATATTAATTGAATGTGAGGATAGAAAACAAAGAGAGTTTCAGATATGGAAAGGCTCACAAAATTACCTGTCATGTACTCTTTCCTAGAAAGATCCTCTTTTCCTTTTTGAAGGGCTGAGAATTTTAAAGTTCTTACGAATTTAGGAATAGACTGTTTGTAACCATAGTAAAAAGTTATTGAGAACCACTTTTAAACCCTTCCAATTTTAAACCCATTCAATTGATAAGAACAACTCATTTCAGCAGACACTCTTTTACAAGCCAACCAATCAGTATTAGCCCTTGCTTATGAAAGTCAGCCAATTAGGGACAGATTCACTCCAATTAAACACCCCTAAATGCCAACTGTATTAGTCTGTTTTTGTTGCTTATAACAAAATACTTGGAACTGGGTAATTTATAAAGAAAATGAAATTTATTACTTACAGTTTCTGAGGCTGGGAAATCCAAAGTCCATCCTGTGATGGTGACAGCGACCCAGGGGTCTCACATTGCAAGATGGTAGAAGCAGTGAGAGCAGAGAGAGAGAAAGACAGACCTCCTCTTCTTTTAAAGCCCTCAGAATCATGCCCATGACCACCATTTTTAATCCATTCACTATGGCATGGTCCTTCAATCCAATCACCTCTTCAAGGCCCCACCTTTCAATTACCAATAATAGGATTTCCTACCCTCGTAGCAGTTACAGTGGGGCCTAATTTTTTTTTTTTAACGATGACCGGGATCTTAACCCTTCACTTGGTGTTGTCATCCCCATGCTCACCCAGTGAGCTAACCGGCCATCCCTACATGGGATTCGAACCCATGGCCTTGGTGTTATCAGCACCACACTCTCCCGAGTGAACCACAGGCCAGCCCCCATGGGGCCTGAATTTCTAATACATAAAACCTGGGGGACACAGTTCAAGCTTCGACGAGTTTTGGGGGGACATAATTCAATCCACTACACCAACCAATTAACAGTCTGACTTAAGTAACCATGTTTCTACAGATGATATTAACTGTATCTAGCCTCTTAAAAATCTTCCAATCCCCGAACTCCTTGCTCCCCAAAAACACTATATAAGATTATCAATCTGCTTTGTTCAGGGAGATTGTACCTGATCAGATATTCTACATAATAAGTGATGGTCTCATCATCCTTTGACAACAAGGAAATAAACCAAAAGAATAAAGACATGGGACACTGAAAACAGTATTTCCAACACAAGAGAGAAGTGAAGGAATTACTGGTGAGTGGGGATTCCAAGATAATAACTGAGCCAGAAGAAGGTGGCAACCAATCCAAATTGAAGCTATGTGACAGAGATCAGGCATGTTGAAGGTTGTCATCCCCATGCTCTATGCCATAGTACTATCTTTTTAATCCAACACAACTACTAGAGGATGTGCTCCACCTAAATAAGAGAGTAAATGAAGAGTGAGAAAGATAGAAAGTTCTAACAATACTGGGAATCAAACCCAGAAGAGTGAAAAGTCTAAGTAAGGATAACAACAAAGAGAAATCATCCCAGGAAAAGAGCTATGCAGTAGGCCTAGAGGGTAGGCTCAGATAGGACAATGGAATTGAAGCTGTTTCCAAGAATTAAAAAAAATAAAAAGATAATTGGAACTGACGGATTACTATGATTGGCCTTCTGGAAAACTGCACTGAGAAGCTATTTAAGACACTATCAGCAAATAAAAATTGCACAGGCATAATGTAAACACAACATTAACTATTTGATTTAACCAAATATTGTATATAATAGAGCTAAATTAGGAGGCTAGGGGAGGAACAGTAGACATGGTTATTTAAGAACAGTAAAACTTTCTCTACCACAATAGAAACTCAATATACATATAGTGAATAAACTGGTGAGTCAAAAGACAGTATTATACACATATTATTTTAAAATATGGAGATACGTAAGTGCCAAATTAAACAACTTAAGGAGTTGAAATTGGTTACCTTTAGAGAAGGGACTAGAGACAGTGTGGAGGGATGGGACAAAAACTACTCACCGTATTTTGCAGTAAATCCTTTTTTTTACTATTTGACTTTTTAAATTATGTCTATTTTAAACTTTATGTCTGTTGATAAAATATAAAATTTAGAAAGTTATTTCAAAACAAAAGCCAAACAGCAACATATGAACTTTTTATCTTAAATATTTGTTCATCATTCAAAAATATATAAATCAACTGAACAAAAATTCTGAGGGAAAAAGTCCCCTTTTTGTTGAAAGACCTTCGTATTTATAATACTAAAAGAATATAAACACACAAAATATGGAAGCTTTAAAAATAAAAAATAAAAATTTAAAAAGCAAATAATTATCAATTGAGTGGACAGAGAGAATTCAGGAACTATAATACTAGGAAGACTGTAGGTCTGACCTTACTTACAAATTTATTAATGATCAGTAGACAGTGCAAATAACACATTTTATTAAATTTGCTCATTTATCTATTTGGGGAAGTACAATTAACAGCAGTGAGAAAGAGCAGTAATATAAAAGGACAGAGATGGATTAAAAACATTGGCCAAAAAAGCAGCCCAACTGGAAGTGAATGGAAGACTGGGTAAAATTAGGCTTAAAACAACAAAAGAGGGTACCAGAAAGTTTACTGCACACTGTTACCATATGAAGTAATTTTAGCCAACACTAATGTTAATGGGGGAATATATTCACACATGCACATACATACATATACATAATTTTGCCTTTATTAGAAAGTGATAATCCTAATAAAGCAAGGATTCATGAAGGGATTACAACCTAAAAACAAAGTACTGTTAATGCAATCTGACAAGAGCAGATTTGTACTCATAGTTTCATAATCATAGAAACTCTACCAAGGATTACCAATAATGAATTAAACTATCTTAAAGACAATCAACAGTGGTCTACCCTATATTCTTCATCTAGCTACACTTTTATCCTCACTGTTCCTGTTCTTTATTCCCAGGAATCAACCATTCAAAATAAAGTCACTTTTCCCAACCTCTCCAGCAGCAAGGTGTGGCTATGTGACTAAGTTTCACCAATGAATATGAGCAAAAGTGGTATACTTCCAGGAAGTATCCTTAAAGGGAAGGAGACATGTTCTTCTCTTTCTCCTTTTCACTGGTTGGAATGTAGATGAAACGGCTAAAGCTCTAGTAGCTATCTTAGACCCTAAAGTAACTTTGGAAAAGAACAGAATCCATGCACAAGGTGAGCAACAACAGGACACCATGGCAAACCATACCAGTCCTAAACTGACCACTTCTGGAATTCCTGACATCTACAGAAATAAACTTCTATCATGTTTAAGTCTGTTACATGATTGCAACCAAATCTAATCCTAATTAACATAACCTCTGTACACTCTATATACATTCGTTTTCTTTCTCTAAACAATCTGTCTGCTTCCTTGCCAGCTCTTTTTCTGCGTCCCACTCCCTACTTATGAGTGTTGCCCAATATTCCATCCTTAGTCTTTTCTCTTCTTTTCCCATTAAGCTGTAGGCCAAACATTCTAAAAAACCACATCACTAATATCTGATCTTTTGAGCTCCAATTTTATCTCCAGCTGCCTATCTCTCCACTAGAATAGTATACAATACAGGAACATAACTGATTTCTTAAAACAAACAAACAAAATAGATAAATAGAAAAAGTGGTGGTGATAGCAATAGCAGTAGTTGCTCAAGTGGTAATAAATAAATAATATCTACTGAGCTCCTACTATTTGCAAAGCATTATTCTAAATCTAAGAGCTAATCCTCACAAAAATCCTACAAAGTAAAGAGTATCATCACCATCCCCATTTTACAAATGAGGAAGCTAAGTATCTTGCTCAAGACACACACCTAATGTACTAAAGAGATCATTCAAACATAGGTTCCCCAGAACCCACCATCTTAACAGTGCATAATAGCACTTTATTGCAAAGATGCTATCACAGCTTAAGATTTTTTAATGTCCTCAGCAACCAGGATAGTCATATAAATATCCTCATGGTAATAAATTTTATGCCTCTGTAGATTAATTTTTATTTTTTTATTTTTAGCTATCACAGCTTAAGATTTTTTAATGTCCTCAGCAACCAGGATAGTCATATAAATATCCTCCATGGTAATAAATTTTATGCCTCTGTAGATTAATTTTTATTTTTTTATTTTTATTTTTATTTATTTATTTTTTTTAAAAGATGACCGGTAAGGGGATCTCAACCCTTGGCTTGGTGTTGTCAGCACCACGCTCAGCCAGTGAGCAAACCGGCCATCCCTATATAGGATCCGAACCCGTGGCCTTGGTGTTATCAGCACCGCACTCTACTGAGTGAGGCACGGGCCGGCCTTGTAGATTAATTTTTAGAAACTGACAATTATCACTTACAAACACATAAGTATGGTAAATAAGACAGGTGATCAAGCAAGATAAAACTCTTTGAGGGAAAAGGGATATGACCATCAACTCATGAGACTGGTTTTCTTACACAGATTACCGGTTCTAACAGCAGTTCCAAAAGACAAATTCCAAAGAATATTCACTAGAATAATGCACAGCCTCAAAAACAGATTGTTTTAAAAGGGACAGCATTCATTCCGATTAACAAATTTTTTTTTTTTTTTTTTTTTTGTGACCGGTAAGGGGATCGCAGCCCTTGGCTTGGTGTCACCCACACCACGCTCAGCCAGTGGGCGCACCGGCCATCCCTATATAGGATCCGAACCCGTGGCCTTGGTGTTATCAGCACCCTGCCTTCAGCAGGAATCTGTCGAGCTGGATTTAGCCAGAATCCTCCCTTATCCCAATGTTTTGTGTTAGTAATTTTCCATCTACTGATCCCCACACTATTTGTTGGCTGTAAAACCCCACTTGTCTTTGTATTCTAAGTACCTCTCTCTCCTACCTATTGCAAAACCCTCATTGAATAAAGGATTCATTACCATCTTTAACAAGTGTCATCATTAATTTTTTCTTTAACACTGCACAAAGGAGAAATGGGCTAGAGGAGATACAGACCATTTCTGTTTTTCTGATGATCAGCAATGGTGGGTGACCATAGACTGATGTCCTATAAAGGATTATTTTAGGCAGAAAAACCTCTCCTCTCTTCACTGGATTTCCTTTTCAGTCTCCCCACATCTTTATCTAATTTCCTTTCCATATGTGAAAAGAAACTAATTGGTGATTTCTTCTGATCTAGGCCATTCCACTGAACCCCGATAGTGTATTTATGGTATTAGATGATGTTTGTATGTTAGTAGCCCTTTTAAAGGCTACCAGTTGTGACTTTGTCCTCCCATCCATCTCTATTGACATGCTGTTGCCCAAATATCTTTGTAGTTTTCTTCATTGTGACTTTCTCCTGCTGTTTCAAATGCCTGAAATTCTCTCTCTGCTATCTCTTGGTTTATCCAAGTTCCCATTCATTTTTCAAAGTTTATCTTAATGTTGGGACGGCACATTCCTGGGGGCCAGCTTGGTAGAAATCACTGAGAACATACCAAGAAGAAGCTGAAACTTAGCAAAAATAATGTAGGGGTCTATTGGTAGGTAACTGCCCCTCCCTCACCCCCAATTTTTCTCCTTATAGAGCTAAAAGGTAAAGGATATGTATTTTAAACAAGGGAAGTGTTTTTCTTGCCTATAACTAACAGTCTTACTTCACATCTTGTTGTCCCCCTTGTTGTCTTATATTTTATAGAAGGATTTACCAACAGCAGCACTTGAATTTTGGGGGTCAGATAACTCTTTCTTGTGGGAGGCTATCCTCTGTATTGTTTGGGTGTTTGGCAGCATTCATGACCTCAACCCTAGATGCCAGTAGTACCTCCCTTCATTTTGGTGACAACCAAACACGTATACAGACATTGCTAAATATTGGGGGTGAGGAAGGAACATTGAGGGAGAGGTGCTGCAAAATTTGTCTCCATTGAGATCCACCGTTCTGCAGATACCATGAAGCTCTTCCAGTTTTCTAGATACAGTAAGTACCTCCAGACATCTGTATGTAGAACACCCTTTTTCTTCTTCAGCCTTAGGCCTAAGCTCTTTCCTCAAGACCCACCTCTTCTGTGAAGCTTTTCCCATAAACCTGCCAAAACTGTAGTGCCCCTCCTTCGTGCTCCCATGCACATAATTATTTACAGAATGAATAAATAAGTTTGGCCTATGCTATATGGCAACTATTATGGTAGGTTCTACTGTGTGCCAACCATTGTGTTAGGTTCTGGTGATAGAGCAATGAAGAAGATAAACATAATTTCTTGCCTCATGTTGCTTATAGTCTAGCTTATTATTTTACAAATTATATTTGTAGTTCCCATGTAGACTGTAAATTCCTGGAGGTCAGGGACCAAGTACTGAGACTTACTCATTTCCGTATCCCCTAACTCCTTACATAGTATTTGGCAAATAAAGGAAATATGAAGGT
>NW_007731386.1:52516-95467 GCF_000696425.1 Galeopterus variegatus | reverse complement strand
GTTGCTGGTCCCGGTCCGGTACGGGCGTGACACTGAGGGTTGCGATCCATTGCCGGACATGAAAAAAGACAAAAAAAAAAGAAAAACAAAAACAAAGAAAACACTACGGAAAAAAAAAAAAAAAAAAAAAAAGGAAAGAACAGCAATGTTACATTGACAACATGAGAACATGAGTGGCAAAAACCAAGAGCTACATGGCTCCCAGGGCGTGTCAACTCCAGTACTTAAAAAATCACTGGTTCTCACAGTAAAAGAATCAAGAAGCCTAACACTTAAAAAGGTATAGTGTTTTATTAACTCAATTTTTAACTTACTATTTTTCATTTCAGTAAGTGCTTATGACAGACTATCTTTGCCAAAGATAGCACCTATCTCCCACCCCAATGTTTTTCTGACTCTGGCACTCCTCCCGTGGGAAGTGGGTTCCGTGTAACTGTTGCTCTCCTTGAATCTGGCAAGCTTGTAACACCACGTGACTTCCAAGGCTGGGTGACAAAAGACAATGCAGCTTCCACCTGGTTCTCTCAGAAAACAGCTACCACCATATTGTAAAGCTCACATTAGCCTATGTGGAGAGACTGTATATGGGTGTTCTGGGGACAGCCAACATCAACCACCAGACATGCGAGTGAAGAAGCCTCCAGATTCTCTCTCCCAGCCATCAAGTCAACACCTGCTCTTGAATCTTCCCAGCTAAGGCTCAGGCAAAGTATCTCCACATTTTTCTTTCTGAATTCCAACAGAATCCATAAGCATAATAAAATGGTTGTTTTACACCACTAAGTTTTGGAGTGGCTTGATACACAACAAAAGCTAACCAGGAAAAGTGCCCTTTTCTAGTTCAGTACGCTTCATGTTGAACACACACATCCACACACCCTAAAATCAAGCTTTTTTCAACTTTAAGGAAGGTCCAATTGACAATGTGCAATTGGGCATACTTGTTTAAATAAGACAGTTTCTACTTAGGAGATTTAACAATTTATCTCAAATATATTCTGAGTACCTATTACATGTAAGACACTTTGCTAGATGCCTTAGACACAAAAATGAATAACATATAGCCTGGAGTTATTAAGCTTACAATCTAGAGAGAGAGGAAATAAAAACAGGTATACAAATAGTTTACGAAAATACATAAATGCCAAAACAGAAATATAGAGTTAACTCCACCACATATGGTTCATTTGCAGTATCATTTTGGACTTATAATCAGCTTTTTGATTCCTTCAGGAAAACACAAGAGCTTTAGTTAAGTGCCTAGAAAAAACGACTGGGGAAAAAAAAACACACATGAAAAATGTGGGCCTTGTTATATAGAAGGAAAGTATCTCAACATAATAAAAGCCATATATGACAAACCCTCTGCCAATACCATCCTGAATGGGGAAAAGTTGAAAGCTTTTCCCTTGAGAGTAGGAACAAGACAAGGATGCCCACTCTCACCATTCCTATTCAACTCACCATTCCTATTCAGCATACTACTGGAAGTACTAGCCAGAGCAATCAGGCAAGACAAAGAAACAAAGGGCATCCAGATTAGAAAAAATGAAATTAAATTGTCTCTGTTTGCAGATAACATGATCCTATATATAGGACAGCCCAAAATCTCTACAAAAAAAACACTTGAGAGTTGATAAAGGATTTTAGTAAAGTTGCAGGATACAAAATCAACACACAAAAATCAGTAGCATTTTAATACTCTAACAATGAACTAGCAGAAAATAAATCAAGAAAACAAGCCCATTTACAACAGTCATAAAAAAAATAAAATACCTACGAATCAAATTAACTAAGGAGGTGAAACGTCTCTACAACAAGAACTACAAATCACTGTTGAAAGAAATTAAACAGGACACAAAAAGATGGAAAGACATTTCTTGCTCCTGGATTGGAAGAATTAACATTGTGAAAATGTCCACACTACCCAAAGAAATCTACGGATTCAATGCAATTCCCATCAAAATACCAATGACATTCTTCACAGAAATAGAAAAAGCAATCGTAACATTCATATGGAACAACAAAAGACCCTGAATAGCCAAAGCAATCTTGAGCAAAAAAATAAAGCTCAAGAGGCATAATACTACCAGACTTCAAACTATACTACAAAGCTATAGTAATCAAAACAGCAAGGTACCTGCATAAAAACAGACACTTGGACCAATGGAACAAAACAGAGAACTGAGAAATCAACCCACAAACCTACAGCCAACTGATCTTTGACAAAGGCAACAAGAACATACTTTGGGTGAAAGATTGCCTCTTCAATAAACGGTGCTGGGAAAACTGGACATCCATATGTAGAAGAATGAAACTAGACCTGTACCTCTTACCATATAACAAAATCAACTCAAAATGGATTAAAGACAAATATAAGACCTGAAACTATAAAACCCCTAAGAGAAAACACTTCAAGAAGTAGGACTGGGCAAAGGCTTTATGAACATGACCCCCATAGCACAGGCAACAAAAGGAAAAATAAACACATGGGATTATATCAAAGTACAAAGCTTCTGCACATCAAAAGAAACAATTAACAGAGCACAATGACAACCTACAGAGTGGAAGAAAATATTTGCAAACTATGCATCTGACAAAGGATTAATATCCAGAATATACAAGGAACTCAAACAACCTAACAGTTAAAAACACAAATAACACAATTAAAAAATGGGCAAAGGAACTGAATAGGCATTTCTGAAAGGAAGATATACAAATGGACAACAGACACATGAAAAAATGCTCAACATCACTCAGCATCAGGGAAATGCAAATCAAAACCACATTAAGATACCATCTCACCCCAGTTAGACTGCCTATCATCAAAAAGATGGAGAACAACAAATGCTGGCAAGGATGCAAAGAAAGGGGAACCCTCCTACACTCTTGGTGGGACTGTAAATTGGTGCAGCCATCATGGAAAATGGTATGGAGATTCTTTAAACAACTTCAGATAGATCTACCATATGACCCAGCAATTCCACTGCTGGGTATATACCCAAAGGAATGGAAAGCAGCACGTTGAAGAGATACCTGCACCCCCATGTTTATAGCAGCTCTGTTTACAACAGCCAAGAGTTGGAACCAGCCTAAATGCCCATCATCAGACTACGGGATAAGGAAAATATACACAACGGAATATTACCCTACCATAAAAAAGAATGAAATATTGTCATTCGCAGCAACATGAATGAACTTAGAGAAAACCATATTAAGTGAAATAAGCCAGGCACAGAAAGAGAAATACCGTATGTTCTCACTCATAAGTGGGAGCTAAGATAATAAACATACAAATAAAAGAAAGACATAATATTCACAATAATACATTGAACTTTCAAAAGGAGAACTGAGGTTACTAGAAACAGGAAGGGGCGGGAGGAAGGAGGAATTGGTAAAGAGCCACAAATAACAATGAGTGTATACTATTGAATACAGTAATTATTTTGATTTGAGCATCACAGATTGCTCACGAGTATGGATATTCAATGCTGTACCCCACAGATACTTACATTCAACTATGTTACAATTAAAAACTTAAATTAAAAAAATGAAAAATATGGGCCTTATTATACATTATGTTTAGATTGTAAGATGAGTGTTTTCTGTTGTCCTTTTAAATTTTCTGTATTTTCCGAGTTTTCTGCAGTAAGCATGTATTAGATTTTTTTAAAAAAAATTATTTTTAAAAAAGAAAGTGGTTTGATTTAATTTTTTTAAAAACATATTTACACTATGAGGGGTCAAGTAAGTAGTTAACAGTTCTATAGCACATAAGTTGGCTTGGTATTTGCAAGATTAATATGCAAAATAAGTTTAGTATTTAAAGAAAACGTTAGTGTAATAAAACTGAGTATTTTATTTGATTTACTATTATATCTGCTTTTCTTCCCTTTCCTACCTAACCAGAAATATTTACAAGTTCTCCTCAAATAATAACACAAAAACTAACTTGATAAGCTCTCTGTGTCTTGGTCATGTCCTCCTTGTTCCCTTACTCATTTTCTCTTTCTATTTCCCTCCCTGTATCTGTCTGTCTCTCATTTCTAAGTCTGCCTTTCTAAATCTGCTCTTCTTGTACATCTCTTATTAACCTTCTTTCCAACTCTAACTGCCTGTGTGACTGTCCCTCTCAGGGTTTCTGACTTCTCCTATCTCTGACCCTCACTCTCTGCCTATGTGTGTGTCTGTGTGACTGTGTATGCGTCTTTGTGATTCACTCGAATTCTGCCTTTCTGTCTCTCCCCCACAGTTACCCACCCCATTTTCAAGACATCCTTGTTGTTTACTTCTCCCTTTAATCTTTATAAACAAGCAGGGTTAGTATTATTATCCCTATTTTACAGATAAAATAGAAACAGGATTACTGGTATAAATTTGAGGGGTTAAGACTTAAATCCAAATTAAAACCCTTCTGGCATTCCATGGCAAAGAACTTGAAACAGTCCAACAGCAGGCCAACACTAACACTACACGTATTCAGATTCTTTTATGAGGCAAATCGAAAATAGAAACAGGATTACTGGTATAAATTTGAGGGGTTAAGACTTAAATCCAAATTAAAACTCTTCTGGCATTCCATGGCAAAGAACTTGAAACAGTCCAACAGCAGGCCAACACTAACACTACACGTATTCAGATTCTTTTATGAGGCAAATCTGATATTAAGGAGTGCTACACACCTTTTGTCCACACTTTTGCCTCTGTACAAAGTTAAATGGTCATGAACTCTCAGCAACTTGCCTATTCCAAAAATCCACATCATGTTAACTTGTATTATTTGGAAACCTCACAGTACTAGACACCAGAACCTGCTGTTTTTGCTTCCCGGCTTTTGTTTTTATCCCTATTCCCAAACCAGGCATGTTTGGCATAAAAAAAGAAAGATACAAAAGGGACAAGTATTAATAAAACTGAAGAGTGAATTTGAGGAATGGAAAACTATACAGAAACCTAGCATGAGACAGTGAAAAATGGACACCACCGACTGGGAGCAACTGGTCTATGTTTTATTAAGAGAGGAGAAAATTCCCTCCAAATGCAGGCTTACTACTGCTGAGCAACACCCTATATTTTTTCTTCTATATAAGCTCTGACAACTGGAATTTTTCTTTAATTCTATGAGCTCTTAAGAGTTACCTAAGCTTCATCCACCCTGCTGGGCCCATTAATAGAGAACTCTAAATGTTTTCCCCACTAGCTAAGAGCACATTTTCTCTTGTAGCATAGAAATAGAGTTCCCATTCAAAACATAAATGGCCTAGTTCCATTTCTTCTTACTTCTATAGATGGGAAGTCTGCAACAAATATAATTCAATAACTAAAAGAAATGTCTAAATTATAGTTCAGGTTAGTGGTTGTCAAAGATCATTGTATAGGTCAGTTTTATAGGATGTCAGTTTTATACAGTGTGAGGGCTAGTCTTGTAACTTATTAATATGTTAATAATTAAAAATCTATATACTTTTACTTCTGGCACTAGTTCATTAACTTATATATCTAATGAGTTGCATGAGTGCCGAACAAAAAATATACCAGTCTTTTCATTCATTCTGGTGAGATATCTGTGAACAGTTAGCTCATGGAGCTAATGAGGACAAGGTCACAAATTCAAACTCCATGTTGGCCAATTAGCTTTGCTGTGTTTCAGGGTTCCATGGTCACAGTCAACAACCTTAACCTTGGATAACAAAGGAACACACTGAACATACGAAGCATTAGGGAAATGAATACAGATGTACTACCAAAATCCACAACTATCAGAAAAATACAATAACAAAAAGTGAAAATAACAAAAATAACGCCCCTGTCTTGTACTAAGCCTGGATAATATGTACCTGGTTCAAATGATCTCTAATCTTTTCAGCCATGAAGGGTTAGTATTATTAGCTCTGTTTTACAGATGATGAGGAAGTGAATTCAGAATGATTATATGAACCAAAGCCACATCCAGCAGAGCCTGGATTCAGACCTTGGTCTGACTCCACAGGTTAGGCTATTTCCACAATACTATACAGCTTCTCCAGAGTATGCCTCAGTGGCATAGGATAATCAGCGAAATGTTCCTATTCAGAACTATTCCACAGTCATTACTAACTGAGCATACTTAGATGCTACAGCTGAGAATTAGCCTACCTTCCAAAAACTCCTTTTAAGTACAAAACAAAGAACAAGTGTTTAAAACATAAAGGAAAAAAGATAACACATTATAGCACATAAAGTAGATTTTAATGGAAGTGACTATTTTCATAGCTTTTATACAAGTCTGTTGTGAAAAGACAGTTATCTTGCCGATTCATAACTAAAGGTAAGAATGAAACTGGCAAAGCACAGCCAAGGGATACCACATCAAAAAAGAGATAAAGGAAACATTTCCTGAACATATGAATCTGCAGTCATCTGGTAGTCAACATGGCATGTGGACTACATGTACTATTTTACAACAGGAAGTAAAAATACATATTTCGATTCTTAAGAAATCATTTCTATAAGGCTTTCCTCCTTGAATTCTCTGAACTTTCACTCCTTGCAGATAGACACACACTGTGCCATCATCAGCATCTCATTAAGAGTTTCCACCTTTAAAAACTAAAGGTCACCAAGTCACCCAGACCCTACCCACTAGGTTAAAAAAATTATTTTAAAATCAATAGTCTAGCTTAAAAAAAAAAGGACAAAAACTACTCTATAAAATTCTATTCCAGTCAACATCTGAATCATAGAATAGATAATTGTTCCACTACAAGCAACAATATAAAGAGAAGTGCATTCTTACTACAGGTTACAAACAAAACACCAGTCCAATTTCAACAAACTAGGTACAAAGCAACATTTGGAATCTCCAGAAAAACAGAAACAGCACATTCCAACAACCTTTTCACAACAGCACTTTAGCAACCTCTTAAAGTGAAAAAAAGCCTAATATAATTTTTATATAAAATGCAATTGCTAAAAAAACAACCTTGCAATCTAAAAACCTATTTACGGTATTTTTTCTACGCTTGTGGATTAAAGATAACTATCCTTATTTTACAAACAAATAAATGGAATCTCTGGAAAACACTTCACCTAAAATTATCATCATTTTTTATCATTACCATCATAGCCATCGATAACACCAACAAAATAAGGAGAACTTACTTGCACCTGGCACTATTAAGCCCTTTATGGTCACATCTCATTTAATTTTTACAGATACCTTCTGAAGAAAATGCTATTACCTCCATTTTAGAGATAAGTAAACAGGCTCAGAGAAGTCAACTAATTTGCCTAAAGTCAAAAACTAGTAAATCACAACACCAGGATTTGAACTCAAATTTGTACACTCAGCTGTACCTTACTGCCATCCTCTGTGTTTTTTGAACCATACTGAAGAATTTTTCAATCAATAATTTTAGAACAAATACAGGCTAAAATTACTACACTCCCATACTCCTCTAAAAATTTACTGCAAAACCCCCATTCTCTACAAGGGAAAAAAAAACAAGCAACTTACTTAGAGTCCTAGAGCTTAACTGTCAGGAAAGAAAACGGACTGGAATATTGGTTATTTTTATTCTGAATTCTGTGAGGAAACGCAAATTCCCAGCACAAACACCTAGGATAGGTGAAATAATCTTGGTATTTCAGCTAGTATAGTATAGTATAGTATGGTACCCAGCACAAACACCTAGGATAGGTGAAATAATCTTGGTATTTCAGCTAGTATAGTATAGTATGGTACAGTATAGTATACTACAGTATAGTATACTACAGTATAGTATGGTATAGTATTTCAGCTAGTATTCAGATCAGTGGGTCTGTGTCAGAAACAGCAAGGTTTAGCGCATGAGTAGTATCTGACCACGGGAAAAAGACACAAGACCTGCTGGAGACAGGTAACTGTTTAGCACCATACCTGAGGAACATTAAGTGCTTTCTGAGATGCTTGTACCTTGTTGTGCTGAAGGAGGGCAATAACAGGGCAAGAGAGGTAGACAGGTGTGCTGTGAAGAGGGACGAGTCCAAATTCTGTTGGGCCTCAAAATTCAGATAAAGTTTAAAATTGACTCCACAGGTGGTAAGGCCTTAATATCACCTCTTCACCAGGAACCTGGCATAAGAACATTTGTATGGTTCATGTTGGTTCCCAAAGACACCTTTTCCCTATTTACTAACTTCTTTGATCTTCGTAAAGACACGAACGTAGTCTTAAAGTTCTCAAGACATTAAACTCCAAATTCTGTGCTCCTGTCCTTACACAACTCTGAAGGGCGGCCGCGCCGATAAAGAAAACTTTAGTAACCGGACTTGCAGTTTCCCGAGGGCCGCCCAAGGAGAGCAGGAAGTCCATCCTCCCTCACAAACTGCTCACTCCCAGCCCATAGCCCGGGGCGCCCGGGGAGCGGAGCGGACTAGCGGGGTTCGCGGCCCGGAAATCCGCCGTGGGGAGGGGGGATCGTCGGGGGAGCGGCTTCTGCGGCCCGCACACTCCTGTAGCCCTGAGGGGGTCGCCACGGACCCCGTACAGTAGCAGATGAAACCCGGTAAGGGAACATCCCCTCAGCAGGGGCATTTGGGGCGACGGCCCAAAGCGGGGACGTTGCCCCTGCTAGGGTAAAAGTGCCCTTGGAGGTCCCGCTAACCCAGAGCCCGCAGGGGACGAAAGGCGGGAGCTTCCCAGTAACCTCCGCCCCAGGCGAGGGCCAGTCCCGCGCGTCACGTGAGGAAAAAAATACCGGTAACAATCAAAGGAAGCAAGTCTGGTCCCTGGCTGTGAGAGGAAAAGTGAGAGCTCGCGCCCCGACCTGGGGTGCAGTGAGGGAGAGAGGGGGGCACGGGGCTGGTAGTTACCGGGGCGCCGTCGCTCTCCGCTTCAGCCGCTTCCGCGAAGCTCTCGCTCTTCCGCTCGCGCCACGGGCGCGTACGCCAGGCCTCGGCTCCGCCCCCAGCGCGCAGGGCCTTCTGGGGGCTGTAGTCTCCGCCAGGCCGGGCCGTGCCGACGCTCCCGGTCACGTGGGGGGAGGGGCAGGCAAAATGGGGAGAGTGGGACGGGGTTCATGCTCGTCTCCCTTCACCCCTCACTCACTCCCCTCAGCTATAGACGTGCCCAAATCTCACATCGCACTCAATCCTACCATCTCTTTTCTTCCTCAGTTCACAGCCAAGTTTCTGGAAAAAGATAATCTACGCTTAATGTCTCCACTTCCTCACCGGGGTTCGCTCCAGTCTGCACTGCAGCTTCTGCCCCGCGGAAAATGTTCTTGTTGCCAAGTGTCCTTGTTGCCAAACTCATTGGAGGTACTTGTACTTTCAGGATCTTCTAACCTAAGCTTTAGTCATTTGACGCCGTTGGACATTACCATTTATTTTCTGTGACACTACCCAGGTTTTCCTTCTCAATACATTCTGTTTCCTTCATGGATTATTTTTCTAACCCACCTCTTAAATATTGGTGTTCTCTGCAGTTCTTGGTATTGGGGTGGGAGAGGGGAGACTCCAGCCTCTTCTCTCCTGAGCTCATTGTTTGTATTTCCAACTTCCTAGTCGAACTGTTCTCTTCCATGCCCCACAGGCATCTCAAATATACTGTACCTGAAAAGTAAACTACTACTCCTCCCGACTCACTAATATTAAGTCCACCCTTCAACCTGGATTCTTCCCTCTCTCTCACTTTCTCTTCCACCAACCTTCTAATGGTCACTAAATTTTATAGATTCTACCTCCCAACTATCTCTTGAATCTGCTCCCTCTTCACACCCATGGCAAGTGATTTAATTCCCACTGGCTTCATTGCTTAGCTGATTACTGCATGTATTTCCTTACTGATCTCAGTACATTTGTTGGGTCCACTCTACTTCCCTCAAGCCCATTTATGCAAACAGAAAATTTAATCAAGTCAAAATTTACATCTGTGGTAAAATTCTTTAAAGGCTCTACTTGGTTGAGTTTGGGAAGAGGAATGGAGGTGAATATCTTGGGTAGCTGTTACAAAATATGAACGCCAGCCCCACTACTCTCCCTCCCATCCCATATTGTGATTGGGAAGTCCAGAGAAGGAAGATTTATATCAAATCTTATTGTGGGGTAGGTGAGCATGGGCATTTTGTAAAAGTTCCCCAGGTGATTCAGTCATTCAACAAGAATGTATTTTGTTGCTTATTATGTACAAGTGCTGGGTACTGAGAAAATAATAGTGAACAGAACAGTCCGTGCCTTTGTGGAGTTTACATTCTCTTGGAAGAGACAGATATTAATCAAATGATCCCATACCAAAAAGCAAAATCAACAACCACAGAACTCAATTACCAGCTATGATAAAAATCATGGAGAAAAAGTAAACAGTGCCTTTCTCCTACTCTCTGCCACCTGCCCCAGCCCAGGGTAGGAATCAGTTTATGTTCCTCAGCCTATCAAACAAAGCCTGTGAGGAGCTAATCTCCTCCCACTCACTCCAATATACATCTAGATTTACCAAATTGCTGTATTGCACTTGCTCTCTCATCTTTGCATAAACCGTCCCTCTCTTTGGAAAACCTTCCTCCTTCTCCCTTGACTAAATTCTCCTGTACGTCTTCTCTGTTGGATTCAAAGCAAACCCAGTAGAATACCAGCCACATGGAAGGATTTTCTGAGGATTGCACTGAGTCAGGTGCAATCCCCCAGGCAAGCTGAGTAGGGGAACCAGCAACAATTGAATGTGGGCTTCCAGGAGCAGGGCAACATTAGCCAGTTTAGAGGAATCAGGCCTGAGCCAAAATACTCATCCTTCAAAGCACAGATCAAGTACCATCTCCTCTATGAAGCCTTTGCCGAGCGCCACCACCCCCCCCAAAAAAAATGAAGTAGTGCCCCTTTTCTGGGCACTCATTGTGACTGTGCTGACCTTTCTTCCAGTGATATGCTAGAGCCAACTCATACTAGCTTTGAAGAGCCAACTGTTAGATATTCAGGAATTTTGCAAGTCAATTTTTGGGGGGGTTTTTTTTGCAGCCGGCCAGTACAAGTCAGTTTTTAAACCACTGGTAGTTTGAGATCAGCTGTGAGGGAAGTATTTACAACATGGAAATCAAATAACAAATCAGGGCCTTTTGTTTTGTTTTTGGAGAGCCTGTTGACCAGCACGTTACTGCCTTTGTCATTCCACTCATCTCTATATTGTATTGTAATGACCACCTCCCTATTAGATGAATTCTTTGTATCAACTTCATTTAGCAAATATTTATAGATATTTGTTACCATGCACCAGAGACTTCGCAATGTGCAGAGGGGACATACAATGGAGAACAAACAAGCATAGTCCCTATTGTCATGGAGCTTACAATCTGCCAAATAAGAGAATAAACAAAGAACTCTATACTGTCAAATTGAACTGGGCTGCTGTTCAGTAGAACTTCCTGACAATGACTGGTGGTGGACATAGAACATTACTTTAACAAGGTGGTCTAGGAAGGCTTCTCTGAGGAGGTGACCTTTTCACTGGGCTCTGAATGATGAGAAAGAGATAATGGAGGTGAGAACCAAAGGAACAGTTGTCCAGCCTAAGAGATCAGAGCTATGGTCAGAATGTTTGTCCCCTCCAAAGCTTAGGTTGGGACTTAATCCCCAATATGGTATTTGAAAGGTGGGGCCTTTAAAAGGTCATTGGATTATGAAGACTATGCATTAATGGGTTAATGAGTTACCGGGGAGTAGACTGGGGGCTTTATAAGGAGAGAAAGAAAACATGTAAAGATGTGCTCTTGCTTAGCCCTCACTATGTGATACTCTCTGTCATCACAGGACTCTGCAGAGTCACCACCAAGAAGAAGGCTCTCACCAGATGCGCCCTCTCAACTTTGGACTTCCCAGCCTCCAAAACTGTAAGAAATAAATTTCACTTTCATGTATTACCCAGTTTCAGGTATTTTGTTATCAGGAAAAGAAAACAAACTAATGCAATCAGACTACACAAAGACAGCTAGGGTGTTTGAGGGACAGAATTGTCAGTTTTGCTGAGGTGGAGAGAATGTGGGTTGAGTGATCTAGATGACATGCTGAGGTAATTAGGACCAGGTATGCACAGGCTTGATGTCATGGTGAGGACCTTGAATTAAATTATAGCCACTAAAGGGTTTAAACAAGAGCATGATGTTATCTGATTTACATTTTAATACAATCACTTTTGCTTTTGTTTAGAAGACCAGGGTAGAAGTGGGAGCCCATCTGTCGCAGTACTCTCGGTGGGAAATAATGAAACAAAGTGGGATGGAGAGAAGTGGGTGGATTTGACATATTGAGTCAACAGGACTTGCTTATAGATTGAATATAGGGAAGGATGGGCTGGCAAAGGAAAGAAGAACCTAAGGGCAGTAGTTGGTTATATCCATCTCCATATCCTCAGCTCCTGGAATAGGTCCTGGCATGTAGTTGGTGTTCTATAACTGTGCCGAATGAATTTATCCAGTCTGTGTGCTAAACTGTGTACTATTGCTGTCACGTTGCTTAATACAGGGCCTCTACTAGCCCATATCGTACTTTTTTGCAAATTAGAACAAAGTGCCCCCTTCCTCCAGGTGGACACAGTCAGAGCTACATTTCAGCCCCCTTTCCTCCTCAGCTGGTGCCCTCGTACACCTCACAGTCTGCACAACCACATGTGGCAGTCCTGGCTTAACTTAACATCCCCAGGAGATGGCTTTGTGGCATTAAGCCCAGTATTCATGGGGAGAATTTGAAGTCCAGGGGAAGGAAGCTGCTCGCCTGGGGTCACCAAAGCTGTTGTGACTGAGATTCAGACCTTCACCCTCTGAATCCCTGTGGGCTCTTTAGCCTTGGAGCCACATTGTCTCTTCCAAATCACTCAGCCCATCAATAAAAAGCTAAATTCAAAATGGTGACTTTGCTTCTTTGAGTTTCTCATCTGTCTCAGTTACTATTGTTAGAGTATTTCACATTTACATAGTATCCAATATGTGCTCGGTGCCTTATAAAATACAATAAAGGAACATGAAACCAAAGGACCTTGATTTTTTTTTTTAACAGAATAAATAAGGAATGGCTGGTTTAAAGGGCCCTTAGCTCTTGGATAAAAACAAACTGTGGTATATTGGTTTAAAGTGATGTTGTAAGCAGTAGAAAAACAAAAACAAAAAATTCCTGCTCATGTGCAAGCTGTTTTCCCTTCACATCCCCAACCAGAAGAAGGAGGGGATATTGGAGCAGGTGGCTTCAGAAATGTAAACTAGGGAAAGGGTCAGGGATGGGGGTCAAGAACATAAGGGGAGAAAGAAAAAGCACTCTTCCTTAATAAATAACAGCATTTAACAGTTAACAAGTGCTAATGTGTGCCAGAAGCTGTGCTAAACCCTTTACATGCCTGATCTGAGTCAATCCTCACACAACTTTGCCAGATAGGATCTATAAATATCATTATTTTACACTGGAGGAAGCTGAGGCACAAAAAAGATTATATACCGTGCCCATTGCAATGCAGTTAATAAATGACAGACCTGAGATTTGAACCAAGACAGTCTGGCTCCAGAGCCTGAGCTCTCAACTGTTATATTATACTGCCTCTAATACAGATGTTCCTGGTGTCAGGTCCCCCATTTTAGTAGTATGATCCTGTGGAAGCCTGAGATAACTAATAAAGGATATCTGGTCCTCTGACTCTTGGGGATCCCATGTGGCCTGTCTGCTCGATGATTAGGGCATGGCTGTCTCCAGGCTAGCTTCAAAATGGACAGTTTGAACAAGATATATATAAAAGAAGTATATACATTGAATAAGGTTATATAGGAGAAAAGTCCTAACCCTGCCAGGGGACATTTCACAATCTGCTCTGAGTTTCAACATTCTCTCAATATAATACCATAATTACTCATGTGGTATAGAAGATAGAGGAGAAAATGTTCTCAGGACTAAATAAGACTTCCCCCTGGAAATGTGGGCTCTCACTGGTCCCTCCTAACTTGAAAATTCTTACCTTTTGTGACTTTCAGCTCATAAGCACAGACAATGTGAATTTTACTGGGCTTTCCGGTATTGGATCCTTCCCTCATGACTACAATTAGTAAGTGCTACTATCTAGAATTGCATGGGTCTAAGGTATAAACAGGAGGAAAGGTAAGACTTTGGAACAATAGGAAAGCAGTGCATCAACAGATAGCTCCCACTTAATTCATGAGATCTAGAATTGCATGGGTCTAAGGTATAAACAGGAGGAAAGGTAAGACTTTGGAACAATAGGAAGGCAGTGCATCAACAGATAGCTCCCACTTAATTCATGAGATAAAGCAGGATAGAGAGCTCTGACAAGCAGCAATGACTCCAAGACCCCAAAGCCTAAGTGAGGAAATCAGAGAACTTACCAACTCTAATTGAAGCCACCTTAAAAAGGGCATGGTAGCAACTATTGTTTGGCCTGACTCTCTAGGCTGTGAGTCATGGCATCTGATACTGTTATCTAACCATGAACTGTACCCCCACCCTCACCACCACCACACACATACAAACCCTGCCCCACAATTAGCCTTCCTGCACCAAGTCTGTTCTATCTACCTCTTGATCGTAAGGCTTGTGTATTAGACAGAATTCTCCAGAGAGTCAGAACCAATAAGATATATATAGAGAGAGAGATAAGAGGGGATGTATTAGGGCAGCTGGCTTGTGCAGTTATGGAGGCTGAGAAGTCCCCAGGACAGGCTGTCTGCATTCCAGTATGATGGCTCAGTCCAGTTGAAAGCCTCAGAATCAGAGAAGCTAATGTAGTTCTCAGTTCAGCCTCAGAATCAGAGAAGCTAATGTAGTTCTCAGTTCAAGACCAAAGACCTGAGAACCCAGGGGGCCACTGGTTTAAGTCCTGAAGTCCAAAAGCCAGAAAACTTGGAATTCTATTGTCCAAGACAGGAGACAAGTGTATCCCAGAAGATGGATAGACAGACAGATAAAAGATAGATAGACACATTCGCCTTTTCTCTGTATTTGTTCTCTTAGGGTTCTTAGCTGATTCGATAGTCAGTACAACTAAGGATGGATCTTTCCAATATAGTCCACTCTGACTCACATGCTAATCTCCTCTGGAAACACGCTCACAGACACACCCTAAAATAATGCTTCTCCAGGTTTCTAGGTATTCTTTAATCCAGTCAAGTTGCCACCTAAAATTAACCATCACAATTTATATGGCTATACTACCCCATGCGACAATGCCCACTTGGCAGGAAAGGCTTGCCCATGTTCATCCTGACTGTATCATATGAGAACAACTTGACTCCTTAGAGCTGTAATTGGTAAATAGTCTGGTAACTTCTTCTACTTAGACTCTCACAGCTTAGTTCCAACTGAGCCAGTCAAATATTTATTTATTTATTTATTTGACCGGTAAGGGGATCGTGACCCTCGGCACGGTGCTGTCCACACCATGCTCAGCCAGCAAGCACACAGGCCATGGCCATCCCTATATAGGATCCGAACCCGCGGCCTCAGCGCTACCAGCGCTGCACTCTCCTGAGTGAGCCACGGGGCCGGCCCAGCCAGTCAGATATTTAGAGCCAGACTTTTTGATTCCACCATGGCATAATCTATGCCCTTATTTTGACATTTTCAACATCTGCCCCCAGATGTGCAGTAAGCCACGCCACCCATTCAAAGGTGCTGTCAGGGGCCTCTGCCATTCATCAGAGGCTGTTCTGAGCACGTAGCAGGAGCTGGAAGGCAAAGTGATATGTGTAAGGGAACCAACTTGAGACCAGGACCCCAAAAGTTTCTACTATGATAAAGCATATAACCTTAAGTGATTCACTAAAACTCAGATTTCTCATCTGTAAAATAGAGATCCACAAAGACCACCTACCTCATTGGGTAATCATGAATATTATGTCATATAATAGATGGGAAATGGTTTGGTAAACCATAAGGGGTTAACAAGGAAAGAGGGGGATGCACATTACACAAAGTCTTGCTTGTAAGGGATATATATGATTAGGGAACAAATAGATTTTTCCAATTGCAATGCTAATTCTTTTTCCCTTAGGAGAGTGGTAGAGGCAGAGTGAGTCTTCAAAGTTGCCTTCCCATGACTCAATCCCTCAGTCCCAGACCCTTTCCCACAGCCCCATAGCATTCAAAAAGGCAGGATCCACTATCAACTGGCACATAGTACAGTGCCTTGTATATGGTAGGAACTTGCTAAATATCTGTTAAACAATTACCCTTTCTATTCAACAATAAACACCAAGATGAGAATTTGGCTAGACAGGTCACAAAGAGTTACATTCTCAGGGACACCCTAGAATTTGTAACCCAATTCTTCATCCAGGGCCATGGATTGCCAAATCGACCCACTTAACTTAGGAAAGCAAGGAGCACAGCTCCAAGCACTTCTTTGTGCTTCTTTCTGCTCTCCAAACCTGCCATGTTATTTCACACCTCCCTTCCTTTGTACATGCTGTCTCTTTCTCTCCTTCCTCTACTTCCATCAAGATCCAACTCAGGTCACCTTTACAAACCTTCTGCAACTTCCCTGGACTAACAAACCACTTCTTCCCCACCCCTTGCCCATGAACTCTCATAATCTTTGGTTCTAGTGCTCCCCACAAAATCATAATGACTTACGTGTGTCTTCCCCACCAGAGTGAGTGTCAATATTAAACACAATTAATGGCACATGGGCCCCACACTTGTTTATTGGATGAACTGGTCCTCTCTCTGTCCTTTTAGGGAAGGCTGGGAATGGGAAGCCAAAGGAAAAATCAGAGGAAATCAAGAACCAACATCTTTACACTTTCATTCCTCAAGAACACTTTTGCAGGCAGCCCCTCCAGCTCCAATCAAGAACCAACATCTTTACACTTTCATTCCTCAAGAACACTTTTGCAGGCAGCCCCTCCACCTCCATTTTCTTTACTTCCAGAAATAATCTTGCAAAGCATATGATAAATTACTTGGGAGGGGAAAGAACTTTGCAAAGAGCAATTCCTCTTGACCTGGTCCCTCTCTCCACCCCTACGCTGGTTCATAATGGTTAAAGTCTCTGAAGCTGAATAGCCTGGGTTTAAAACCTAACTCTACTAATTACTCACTATGCAACTTAAAGAAAGTTACTTAGCTGTTTTGTGCTTCAGTTTTCTGATGCATAAAATAATAGCCTGAAGCTGAATAGCCTGGGTTTAAAACCTAACTCTACTAATTACTCACTATGCAACTTAAAAGAAAGTTACTTAGCTGTTTTGTGCTTCAGTTTTCTGATGCATAAAATAATAGTGGTGACATCACATAAGGTGTCAAGGGTTGTGAGAGTTAAATGATACAATGTGTATAAAGTGTCCAGCTCCTGGAACATAGTAAGAGCTCTATAAACAGTAGCTGGCTTATAAGCAGTCCAGTCTTACAGATGACAAACCCATTCTATTTAAAACTTTCGAGGGCTGGATTTGTTCCAGGACATTCTGGGCAGGGAGGGGATGTTGTGGCCACTCTGGGTTTTCTGTCTGGAGGCTGGACAACTGGTGTCATTGACCTTTGGTTCTAATCAGGATCCATCGCTCTTCAGCCATAGCCCTAGCCTAAGTAGCTTATCTTCTCAAAGCCTGTGTCCCCAGTAGGGCTAGTAGTAGTGGGATGCCTCACAAGGGGGTGCCAAAAAGATCAATTTGTGTTAGCAAAGTGCTTTGGAAATGTAACATGCTAAATATTAATGGGTCTGTCTGAGTGTCGGGAAATGTGCAATCTGAACTCTGGTCAGGGCAAGCTGAAGGTGGGGAGAGCAATTCTGGGCAGCCCGATTGCCACATCCTTGGTCTAATTGGGAGGTGGTGCTGATGGAGGAGGGGTGAGTGCAGTGAGCTTCTGGGGGCTGGGCAGGGCTGCGGGATGGCAGCTCTGGGAAGAAGGACGTTCTGAGGAAACATGTAATCCACAAATAGAAAACCTGGGGTGAGTCTTGGGCAAACCCAGAAAAGTCATTGGATTTCTTTACAAAAAGCAAACACAAGCTCACTGCTTCCTGTTCTCTCTCTGTCATTCCGCAGTTCTGGAAAGGACAGCACTGTGAGGGTCTGTTAGCCATCTGAGTGCTCATCCTATTCGCAGCCTCTCAATCCTCATGGGTAGGGTGCTAAGTAGATATTTTATGAACTTTAGCCAGAACTTTCAATTTGAAATCTTTAGTGTGACTGGACATCAGGGACTCTTGCCCATGCCGTCACTGAACAGCTCTGGAGTAAGGAATCCCTTAGGATGCTGCTCAACTGTCACCTCTTCCAGGAAGACTTCTTGGATCCAATCAAGTTGAGCTGGGAGCTCGTCTTCAGGGCTTCCATAATGTTCTGCTTTGTTTCTATAAGTGCATGTAGCAGACGCTCTTGTGCTCTGCCCACATTCTCTTGGCATCATCATTTCCTCCTCACCCATGACTCCCTACTGCCTAAGGCCAAGCATGTGCTCAGCAGGGGTCAGGGCAGCCCAGAAGATGGGAGTAATGGGAAAATACTCTAGATTCTCCCTAGATGGGGCAAGACTGAGACAGCTTCTACATTATCTCTAAGAGATCCCCAATGGAATTGAGCCCCAGATGCCTACACAGCAGTAACCTGCTCATTAACACACTGTATATTGTTTTCCTTTTCTTCCCTGTCTCAGCTTCTTACTCCTCTACTGGTACCTCCTGAGATCACTGCCTGGGACCACTTCTCGGGCACCCAACCTAAGACACTGGACTTACCCTGCTATATGAGAGTTATCTGTTTGTGCCTCTCTTTCTCAGTAGACATGAGCTACTTAAGGGAGGAGACTATGTCTATGGTATCTTTTTATCCTCTGTGTTTTCATTTGTGCCTAGAATATAAGTGCTCAGTAAATGTATGTTGAATGAATGAATCAACGAATGAATGAGTTGAATATGAAGTCAAAGGATGATATTAATATAGTATCTGGCACTTTCTGAGCTGTTAGATAATGTTTCCCTCACTATTCTCAATATCAGCCCAGAAACAAGGGATTGTGTCCCAGGGCTTAGAAGGAAAACAAATACCTGTAATAACTGAACTTTCCAGATGTGGTCAAAACTTGCTTGCACACTTGCATCCCAGGCTGGCTGCTCCTGAGAGCCCTGCGTGTCTCCCGCAGCTCAGGGAACTTGTTAACTCAGGTAGGACAGCAGCTTCTGCCTATATAACAGCAAATGCTCCTTTTTTCCCATGCCAAGTATGCAGGCCTCTCTCTTTTCTGCTCTTCACATTAAAAACAAAAAAACCAAAAAACCCTGGCTGGCTATTTCTCATGCTATTTTCTACAGTGTTGCCTTTCATTCTGACTTTTTTACTTTCTCAGTGCTAAAAGAAAGGGAAGAATATGAATCTATAAGAAAGGTGTCCAAAAACCTGAAGCCAAATGTGCTCCAGGAAAAGCTAAAGGCAACCAAAGGGCCTCAATAGCTATGTTTGGAGGAGGACATCACGAAAAGGCTGAACTTACTGTTTGTGGAAAGTGTGGGAATGCATGTACGATAGATTAAGAGGTCAAACTATCCCATGTCTGTTTTTTTCTCACATTCCCCCATCTTTACAAAGGTGTTCAAACTAGAAGTTGTATGATAATCAATATAAGAATGCATAGAATTCCCACAGAGGGAAAGCACCTAAGCAATTTATAGCGTGGTCACATCATACAAATTCAACTATTGGGGAAAGAGAGAAACAGAAAGAGAGTGAGAGAGAACAAGCAAGAAATTACAATTAAAATAATCTAATACATTCTACCTGCCTTCCCACCCACTGAGTATATATCCCCATATGAACAAGAGATGGGACATAATAAAATAATTGCTAGTATTGACTGAAATACTTTTTATGTGCCAGGTGCCATTCCAAGGACCACATATACATTGATGAATTTAGTCCTCAGTATAACCCTATGAGGCATGTACATTATTATCCCCCTTTACAGATGAGGAAACTGATGCATAGAGAGGTTAAGTAACTTGCCTATAGTGGTATAGCAAGTAAGTGTTTGTCAGAATTCAAAAGTAAATAATTTGGCTCCTGCACTCATGCTCAAAACCACTTGGGTATACCAGGGGATATAAAATCGCTTTTAGTCAGCCTCAGTTCCCAAATACCTACTATAGGAAAAGCACCTAACCAGGCTAAGAGTGATTCGGGTGTTCAGAGACCCATGTTTTTCATACCATAGGGTTCCTAATGCAAACAAACCAATTCCTCGGGTGCACAACTACAAAATCAGTAATCCACTGTGATACTAGGGATGTTCAAAGACAATACTGATGATACGTCAATCTTACCTGTCTATGCCGATTTAAGAATGTAACTTCATGCTAGATGAGAATCCTCTGTGCATGTAATTTGTCTAAGTTCCTAGGCCTAGGTGGAAAATCTCCCAGACAGTTGAAAGAACTTGACAAAATCAAAATTGTTAAGAAATCATGAAAAGTAGAATTATACCACAGGATTTCAAATGAGAAACTATTTGGGCTCATCTTCAAAAAGATTGGACTTTTTTCTAGAAACTACAGAGAAGTACACTGGATGTTAATATCACCTGCTGCTATTTTTAGAATAGTTTATCAAGAAGATTAACTCATTTATTCACTCCACAAAAATTTATTTGGTACTTGTGATATACCAGGCCCTGGTTTTGGCACTGGGGATACAGCAGTGAAAAAAACAGACAAAATCTGTGCCTTCATAGAGCTCACATTCTGCTGGGAGACTGACAATTAATAAGTAAATATCGAGGTAAGTTTGAGTAGTAATAAATGCTATTAAGTAAAGAAGGCAGGGTAAAGGGTTAGCAAGTGATGAGTCATGGGAAGGAGGGCTTTAGATCTCTCTGTACAGCTGACAATTGAGCAGAAACTGCATGATATGAGTGAGCAAGCCACGGAGAGGCCCAAGGAAGGGGGGTTCCCAAGAAAAGCCCTAAGACAGGAACCTGGCAGGTTCAGGGACAGGAAAGTGGCCCATGTGACCAGAGTGGAAAAGTTTGCAAGTTCATGTGGGCCGTGAGATGTGGCCAGATGCCAGGTAGTCCAGGATCCTACAGGCCACTAAAAGAATGTTGGGTACATTTCTGAGTGTAATCAGAAGCCTTGAAGGGTTTGAAAAGGAAGCAAGTTCATGTGGGCCGTGAGATGTGGCCAGATGCCAGGTAGTCCAGGATCCTACAGGCCACTGAAAGAATGTTGGGTACATTTCTGAGTGTAATCAGAAGCCTTGAAGGGTTTGAAAAGGAAGCAATATGATCTGATTGGGTTTTTAAAGCTGTAACTCTGGCTGCTGCATAGACATGAGAACAGGCCTCTCTGCTCCCTTCACTGGAAGTAACTACCTTTTGTAATTCGAAGAACAACTTTTAAGTCATGGAAGACTCCATTTTTATGAGAAGATGTACAATCCACCCCAAACATGTCATGGTCACACTTTCCCATACTTTTCCCTGCCCAGAAATCCCCTGATACACCTGTCAACTTGGTAAACTCCTTTTCACCCTTCAAGACTCACCTCAATGTCTCTGTGTGCTAGTTTGTATTCACAAGATCACAGATAAAGTACTGTGTACATTTTGGGAATCACAATTTAAGAGAAATGTAGAAAATTTGGGCATGATCATAGGAGGCTAATCAGAGAGTGAGGAGTCTGAAAACTAAATACTGCAAGAAATGGCTGGAAGTACCTAGAAGGTTTCCTCTTGAAAAAAATAGACTGGGTTGGGGTGGCTGGGGGTGTGGTGACAGGGGGCGGAAGGCACAAAAGCCATCTTCAAGTGTTGGAAGGGCTGCTGTGTGCATAGGAAGAACCTTATGATGTGCTGTCCGGGGGGCAGGGGGACGCCAATGGGAAGAAGTTATAAAGAGTAAGATTTCTGTCCTGCTTAAGGAAGCACCTTCTCAACACCCAGGGCCTTTCTTGTGGAAGGAACACAGTGTGTTTTCAGTGAATTGGAAGTTTAACAATTTAAGCTATTCAACAATGAAATAGCCTCACAAAGCCTCTAGAGCAGCTCTCCAGAAAGCCACAGAAAGGAGTCCTACTGGAATGATGTTAGATGGAATTAGATCACGGAAGGCAGAAAGCCTTCATGCTGAGTGCCAACCATGATTGTTTTGGTAGTGGCTGCCTGAAACGGTGGTGAGAACATTCTGAGGCTGCGTCTGTGCTCAGCAAGCATGTGGCTGTCAATAAGCAATGTCTGCTATAGGTGGAGGAGTAGAGAATGGCAGCAAGAATGCCATTCCCAATATTTAAGGACTCTTTCAGCCCTGCAGCTGAATGTTCCTCTGTGCTATATGCTTGTACATTGGGCCTCTGGTGGCCCAGGTACCGTAGTTGGTATGAAATTCAATAAAGCATCTCTAGTCTCCCAAACAGCTACATGTTGTATTCTACAATAGCAGAATGGAGCCTCCATCCATGGGCCCCATGGCTTTCAGGTCAGCTCAGAGACCTAGGACAGCTGGCATTGATTCTGTTTGTTTCCTTAGAAGGAACATTATTGATCTACTGCACCATGAAATCTGCTCCTGGGTCACCTAGTTCCAACAAGCAATTCCCTTGTCTTCAGCAGCCACTTCAAAGTCCTCTAGACACTCTGCTTTTATTTGGCTCAGCCTGCAGCTAACAGGCTACTTATGCTGGGTACCAGTTCAGTTCGTGTCACCGTCCTTTTCCACCTTCAAAAGAAGCTACACTGAACATCAACCTCTTCGGGGCCAGGAACAGCTGGCAATCAGGTGAGGCTGGCTTCTCCCTCCGTCTGGTATAGAGGACAGACAAACAGATAAATTAGCAAGTCTAATATAGGCAATGCTGGCAAAGAAAAGTGAAATTGGGGATGTGAGATGGCAGAGGAGGGAGGCCAAGCTCTGCTGGTGGTTGGGATGGGGCTGGCACTGCTGCTGGGAGCCCTTTGGTGGAAGGCTCGGCAGGGGAGGGTCTTGAAGAATGAGTGAAGATCTCTCTAAAGTAATTAGCGCAATGTTACAGTTTGGAAGTCACCTCTAATGACCTGACAAGAGTTCCTAGGATTGGGCAACAAAGTGTGAAATGAGGGCCAGCACTGGCCAAATTGTGAGGTGGGTGATGTTTGGCACTTTCCTTCCTTCTGGACCCTCTCCCTTCCCTCATGCATGGGTACTTCCTCAGACCCAGGAAACTGTCCCTTCCTCTAAGCCCAGCCTACCCCAGAGAGGGCACCCTGAGCCTTTATGCTGCCCCTCCTAACTCAAAGCTCACCTGTCCAGGGTGCTACTAGGGCCCTACGTCATCTGACTTCTGCCGAGCCCCAGAACACACAGGCTCCCACCATGAAAACTGATCTGCCCCACGATGTTCATGGCAGAATTACTCATAATAGCCAAAAGGTGGAAGCAACCCAAGTGTCCAATGACAGATGAATGGATAAACACAATGGATACAGACATACAATGCAATATTATTCAGTCCTGAAAAGGACGGAAATTCTGACGCATGCTACAAAACAGATGAACCTTGAGGACATTACACTAAGTAAAATAAGCCAGTCACAAAAGGGTGAATACTGTACAATTCCACTTATGTGACGTATCTAGATCAGTCAAATTCATAGAGACAGAAAGTAGAATGGTGGTTGCCAGGGGCTGGGGGGAGAGGAAAACGGGGAGTTGTTATTTAATGGGTACAGCTTCACTTTTTCAAGATGAAAAAGTTCTGGAGATTGCTTACACAACAATGTGAGTATACTTAACACTATTGAATGTACACTTAGAAATAGTAAAATGGTAGGGGCCGGCCCGGTGGCGCACTGCTACAGTGCATCGCTTGGGAGCGTGGTTGGCGCTCCCGCCGAGGGTTCGGATCCCACATACAGACCGGTTCCTGCTCACTGGCTGAGCGAGGTGCGGGAGCAACACCAAGGGTTGCGATCCCGTTGCCGGTCCCGGTCCGGTACGGGGGCGACACTGAGGGTTGCGATCCGTTGCCGGACACAGACAAAGACAAAAAAAAGGGAAAAAAAAAAGAAATAGTAAAATGGTAAATTCTATGTTATATGTATTTTAGCATAATTAAAAATTTTGAATTAGAAATACAAAAACGAACGACAACAACAAAAACCCCTGATCTTCCCTCTGTGCCGTTCTCCAAAACAGTGCACAAGCCTCTGAAGGGAGTTGGCTTTACATGTCCTTTCACCTGAAAGTCTGATTCTGTGATATCAACCAGGAAAGGCCAGTTCAGCCAGCGAACAATTGTGCGAAGCAGATGCTAATGGGTTAAAGCGATGCTCTTCCCAGTCAATACACTGTAACCGGAATCTTCTGGAAATTATTCCTTGACACCAAAGACCATATTTAGTGGAGAGAACTTAAGGGACTGTGGCCGAGCGTGCAGTAAGAGGTTTTGAGCCCTCATCAGACTGGAAGCTCTGTGGGAGGAACCCCTTGTTTGACTTTGTCACTGCTTCACCCCAACCGTTGGCACTGGGTCTGGGACTTAGGAGACATTCCAAATGGTTTTATTTTCCCATTAACAGTGAATGAATAAATTAATGAGTAAAGGAAGCTGGGCCCTTTAAATAACACAAAGTAGGCAGTTTTAAGCAAATGGCATCTTATGGGAAATAGTGTGTTATTTTCTACTGTGCAGAGAACAAGTTGGTTTTGTCTGTCAGCACCCCTTCATTTTTGTTTGTTTGTTTGTTTGGGGAGGTTGGCTGTTAACAGGGACCTGAACCTTTGACCTTGGTGTTATAACTCCGTGCTGTAACCAACTGAGCAAACCAGCCAGCCCCTGCACTCCTTCTTTTGGAGGAACCACCTCTCCTCCATTCCTTTGTGGTCTGAGGGGCTGTCAGGCATTGAGCCCTTCCCCACTGGCCACAGGGGTGGGCATGTGACCAGGCCGAGCCAACCTCTGTACACCTTTGATGTAATACAAAGCTGCTACATCCTTTGTACCCACTGACTAGTTCAGATGTGGTAATAGGACCCAAGCAGGATCAATGAGAATTCTTCCACGAGATTTGTACATGTGCACGAAGATAGAAAGGGCCTCTCCCTTTTGGCTCCAAAACCAGCAGCTGTCCTTTCCAGCAGCCGGAGAGATCCTGCATGACAAAGACGTCACCAGAGCTGGAGAAAAAGAGACAGCAACTTGTGTTTGGTGTTTTAACCCCTGGATACACTGTGTTTAAAGCTAGATCTACCCTAGAATGTCCCAAATATGAGAGTCAATAAATTCTTTGTTATTCCATTAAGTTTGTTGGAATTGGGTGTATGGGCCTCGCAACAAAGAATCCTGACAATACAGTCTGTTCATTTCAGTTTGAATGTTTTCCATACGTTTCACCTTATGACATTGACCATTTTTGAGTTCACAAAATGTGTTCTGCACATCTTTGTGTGCAGCACACCAAGACACAGCATAAAAATCTGGACAGAAAGAATTGAAGAAGCCAGTATTTGTCCTTAAGGGACAGTCTCATGGAGGTGAAGCATTGGGGGAAGGGAAAGATTCCATTCACGGGTATTTTTAAGTTATCTGCTATGTGCCAGATGTTTTTACAAGTAATTGCAATTAATCATCACCAGCCCTGAAAAGAAGACATTGCTATGATTACTTTATAGATAAAATCATGATTTAGAGAGGTTAAACAACTTCCCCAAGACCACCCAGCTATTCAGAAATAGAACAAGACTTCAAATTCAGGCCTCTAACTCCAAGGTCAGTTTCCTCGCCACTACACAATCCTGCCTCCTGGACAGGAGATAAGACAAACTCAAGGATATGATAAAGAAAAGAGAGGAATTCATTTATTGATCCATTCAGAAAATACTTATTCGGTCAGTGTCTGCTATTCACTAATGTTTGTGAAAATATTTCTAAAACTAGTATATACTACATAAATGTAAAAATTATCAACATGTGGAAGACACCATGTGAGGCACTGTAGCAGGCAGGACATAAAGAGGAATAAAATAGCCTTTTTCCTCAGAGGCATACAACAGAGTAGACTCGGGATATTACACGGTGAAGTATGATTAATGGCATGAGAGAAGTTCAAAGTGCTGTGAGAGTTTGAGCAGGAAATGTTTACATCTGATTGAGGGAGCCAGAAAGACTTCATGGAAGAAAAGTACATTAGGTAAGTGCAGATGAACGTACTAGTAATGAAGTGTTTACCCAGATGCTTATGGGATTTTGGAAGGAGTGAAAAAGAAAAATGAAAAAGAAAAGGGGGAAGGGAGGGAGAAAGAAAGGAGGGAAGGGAGGGGAACAGAGAAGAGGAAAGAGAAGAAAGAAAAGAAAGGAAAAGAGAAAAGAAAGAGAGAGTGGAAAGGAGGGGTGAGCAAGGAGGCAAGCTTGCAGATAGGCCCACAGCTGCAGCATGGGCCTGGCGCTGTGGCCCAGGCAGTAGGCACGGAATAGAAGCCGTCTAACCAGAGACACTTGATTAGGGCAAAATATCTCCTGGATTACTCACTGATTTATTCTACTTGTCACTTCAAAATAACTCAAATAATTACTTAATCCAGTAACCCCCACATCTTAGAACAGAAGGAACCTTGCAATTACAAAATTCTAGAGGTTTCTTAACTTGAGTGGGAATAAGAATCACCTGGGGAGCTTGCTCAACTAGGCCCCAAAGATTCATTTTCAATAGCACTGGTTTGAGCTCAAGAAATTTGCATTTTTTAAAGCCACTCAGGTGAATCTGATGCAAGTATTCTGAGGTCCACACATTGAGAAAGAAGCAATAAAGTCCCAGAGAGATTAAAAGACTTGTTCAAGGTTAGCGAAAGATCCAGGCCCAGAATTCAGGTTTGTTGGCTCTTGGCCATTGATTTTTTTTCCCACTAGCCTCAATAGCTATGCAACTCAGAATTTGCCTTAAATATTGATATCACAAGAAGGTGGATCAGCCATCAGCTTCTAGGAGCATCCATATGGTCCATGTTCTGAGAACTACACTCTGAGTCATCCCAGGGTACAAGCATTCAAAGCTGACATCTCTCAGATTCTCAGTGTTAACTTGCATGTAGTTAGCACTAAATAAATATTTGTTGAATTGATAAATCCCTAGCCAGCATTTAATAAAAGAAAAGAGAGAGAGAGAGGTTTTAGTGAATCTGCAGATAAAAGACTAAGACTCCTTCTCAACTACCTTCTTGTGGCATCTCTTCTTCATAAGGATGCTTTGATTCAGGCTGATCTAATGACTATTTATTGAGCACCTACCATTTTCAAGGCCCTGTGTTCTGTGCTTAGAGGATACAAAAATAAAAATCAGCTTTTCTATTCCAATGAGTGACATGAGTGACACATTGTAGGGTTCAAAAAGGGAAACACCTATTGAAGAAATGAGTGTATACTTTATGGAGGGGGGGTTGGGATAAATTTTAAAGGATGAATAGAATTTCAACAGGTGGAATGTGAAGTACTGTGTTCTGTGCTTAGAGGATACAAAAATAAAAATCAGCTTTTCTATTCCAATGAGTGACACATTGTAGGGTTCAAAAAGGGAAACACCTATTGAAGAAATGAGTGTATACTTTATGGAAGGGGGGTTGGGATAAATTTTAAAGGATGAATAGAATTTCAACAGGTGGAATGTGAAGTAACGGGTCCAGGATTCATCTCATTGGCAGCAAGATGTGTAAAAAATAGTAAATAGTTCAGTTTGGCTGCAGCTTGGGCACCAGTGAGAGAGTAATGGGATTATAAGACCAGAAAGATCATGGAAAGACCTTGTAGTAAAAGGACTTAGATTTAGTATAGAAAGTTTGGACTAAATCTGAAACATACTGGGAGATCATTGAAAAAGTTTGATTGGTTTGATGTTTTAGGAAGATGTTTCTGATAAACATGTTGTGTAGGGTGATCAGAAGCCAGGATAGCAAGGAGGCAGGAAGACCACCTGAGAAGATGATCAATTTGAAAGAGAGGTAATGAAGGTCAGGATGTAACCAGAGGCAAAGGTGCAAGGTCATGTCAGCTGATTGGCTGTGGGGTCTAAAGATGAGAAGCGTATGGATAACTCTGAAGTTTCAAACGTGGGCAACTGAATCATCAGATATAAGGAAGTAGGGAAATGAGGTTAATTTGGCTTGGGTGGTGGTGGTGAAAGTTTTGGTGTTAAACATGTTAAGATTAAAGCTTTGTACACCATCCAAGCATAGCCACTCAGCAAAAAGCAAGCAGTGCTGGAGTTGAAGGTGAAGCTAGGGTGTAGAGGAATCATCTACATAGATATGATCATGGAAGCTACTGAAATGAGTAACAGCTGTGAGATATGGAATATAAAGGGAGTGGTTAGTTTTGCATTAAAGACAAAACAAGAAGAAAAAGGAATATAAAGGGAGAACAGTGAAGAGGGCTCTAATGGTTATATGTTTGAATTGCAAGTAACAGAAATCCCTATACATTATGCTTTAAATAATGTAAGGAATTTATTGGTTCATATAACTGAAAAATCCAATGGGTGGACTTCAGGCATAGTTCAGTCAGGGATCTGGATCCATTACACCTCAGTTCTCCAAACTCTGCTCTATGCTGTGTTCTGGCTTCATTTTCATACTGGATTCCCTCCAGATTGTAAAATGGTAGCCAACAGCAATTAGGTTTACATACTTTATTATTTATCCTCAAGAGTAGAGAAAGAACTAATTTCCCTTAACTATCAAACAAAAGTCTTTTGGATCACCAGAGGTCACAGGTAAATGTCACATGTTGATTGCTCTGGTCTGGCTTTCCCTGAGCCATCATTATGGTAGGAGGAATGGGTTTACACTAATGGGCTTAGACTAGTCATAGCTTACCACTAGAGCTGGGGGTAGCATCAGTTCCACCCAGTTCTCCTGGCTGCTACACAATAGTAGGTAAAGGTAATTTAAAGTTTAATCAAAGGTCCAAGAATTCTTCTAGAGGCACCATAGTGGTAGAATAGAAGGAGATCTAAGAAAATTGCACTTTCATTGAAACCACAGACAGGAGAATGTTTCAGTGAGGATATGATACCCACCAAGCTAGTGGGGATGATGAATGATAAAAGGTCATTTGTTTGGGTGATTAAGAAAATTATAGGTGGCCTTGAGATGGCAGCTTTAGTTGAGTGTTGGTCATCAGTGAAAGACAGCAAAAGGCCAAGATGGAAGTGGATGATCAGAAGGTGAAGTGTAAACTGTTCTTTCAGAAAGATGGGTGGTGACAGAAGGAGAGAGTCGTTCAGAGAGAGAAGGAGAAATTGCTTATTGCCTTTAGGAAAGGGAGACTTGAGGGTATTTGCAGACCAAGGGGAAAGAGTAAGAGAAGAGGGAGAGCTGGATGATGTGAAAAGGGTGGAATGACTGATGCAGCATGGTGTTGAAGAGGCAGGAGGAGGGAACGAGGTCAAATATGCAGGCAGGGGTTTTGTTTGGAGAGGAACCTGGAAACCTCAGCCTCAGACATGGGCCTAGAAGGGGAGCCAGGGTGAAAACAAAAATGTTGATGTGGAAAGAAGCTGAGGAAACTCAGGGACATGTCTGTAGCTTTGTCAGTAAAATCAGCTCTGGAGGTTGAGAGTGGCTGGATACCCCAGACAGGCCCAGAAAATTTGGAACAACCCCTGGGGGAATTCATTAGGAGGCTACAAAACATGAATAAAAAGACTGGAGAATTGCAAATTAGCACAGTCTTTCTGGAGAGCAGTCTGGCACCACACAACAAAAGCCATAAAAGTGTTTCTAGCCTTTGACCCAATAATCCCTCATCTGGGAATATATACCATGAAAATAACTAAAAAGGAAATATAAGCTATTTGCAAAAAGATGATTATTTCTTCCCTATTCATAATAGGAAAATCCTGGAAAACATCCAAATGCTCCACAGCTGGGGAATTGTTAAGCAAACCATGGAATATTAATATGACGGAATATTATATAACCATTACAAATGATAAATATGAGCACTCTGTCAATACATGAGAAAGTGTATACAGAAAAATGTTATGTGAACAAGGTAGAGTATGAAATAGCGTGGATAAGTTTATTTCTACTCTGGAAAATGATGCTTATACAATGGCATGGTTCATAAAAGGTCACTGAATTCTGTAAACAGTTGGTGTGAGGAGATGAAGATTTTTTTTCACCTTTAGAAAATCATTTAAATACATATTTTTAAAGAGTCAGCAAGCACCTAAAGCTAGTCAGCATTCATTCATAGCAATGCTGACATGCAGGACTCTCAGGCAATCTCCCTTTCCAGAGAAAGAAAGCGAGAGTAGGGGACATTCATAGCCAAAGACACTTAAGGTGGATGGGTCACAAAGGCGGGGTCACCAAGAGATGACCAAGTTCTTTGCTGAAAAGCTTTATTATTTAAAGGCTTTCTAGGGAGAGGGAGAGGGACAGAGCAGGTAATGGGACCCTGGGATCTGGGAGGAGGGAAGAGGCTGGAGACCCCAAGGGAGGTGAAGAGTTGTGCTAATGGAAGTGAATGATTGTGAGCTTTGGGCTCCTGAGACGGTGGTACAGAACTGGGGGTCATGGGGATGATGAGAACAAACTGAGGGGCTCTGAGAGGCAGGGAGGATAGAGGTCCCTGGAGTAAAACAAATGGAAGGATAGTGGGGATGGCAATATTAGATTAACACATCTGGAATGAACAGAAAAGTACAGTAGACACAGTGGCCATTTATTCATTTGCTCAACCAGCAGATACTTATGGAGCTCCTGTTATGTGCCAGGCACTGGTATAGGCACTAAGAACCAACTGTGAACAAAACAGATGGTGTGATTTGTCCCACTAGAGACTGTGCCCCACAAGGTGTCCCTGAACCACATTTCTTCTCTATTCCTAGCATACGGTTGGTGTTCAGTTACCTTTTGTTAATGAGTGTAGAAATGAGATGAATTCTGTCAGTCTTCAAAAGCAGGGCCCATTGAGCATGCTGAGGCCCTGGGAGCACATGGAGGGGAGGTCAGCAGGGACCATTGGCCTGCTCCAGGGGTCGGTGCACTAGAGCAGCTGGACAACTGGTGCCCACGGAGGTGGGCATAATAAGATGGAGAAGAGATACCATCCCTTCTAGTATCAGAGGAAAGAAACAAGAAAGTTGATGCAGGGAGAGAATATATGAAGATGAGAAGTGATGTATTTGAGAAAATACTCATGGAATGTTCTTGGTGTTTTCCAGGAAGTTATTCATTTATCATGTACTGGGCATCTACGTAGGTGCACAGCTCTTGGCTAGCGAGTGTGGGGCCTGTAGAGTTGAGAAATCTCAGCTGCTATTCTCAGGAAGTTCACAAGGTTGTAAAATTGGAGTTGGTCTTGAAAACTGGGGCTTAGGAAGAGAGGAGCTACTCCTGAATCCCCCAGTGAAGGAAGAAGCTATGACAACTGCCCAGGGCTCTGTACCCCTCCAGAGTTATCTGAAACCTAGGGGTAGAAACAGGAACACTGTCCCGTGCAGGTTTTCCAGGCTTGGCCAGAGGCTGGAGGAACACTGGGGACTGGCATGCTGGAGAAAGAGAAGTCAGAAAGTTGACTGCATAGCAGGGGTTGGGAGGGGACATAGGGAAGGAACAGCCAGAAGGGGCTGCTGGAATGGGGAGAGTGGCAGGGGTGAGTTAATGGGGGCTAGTTTAGGAAGGTGACAGAGATCTTTTTGTAGGGCCTCCTTACCCTGACCAAAAGAAAATGGACAAAAGACTTCAGAGCAAGTGGTGTGAAGACAGTGGTGTAAGCGCACAGTGGTGGGCAAAGGATGGACTAATGACATCTGGCTCAGGTCCTTCTGCTAGTCTACCTGAGGGGTGGCTGGCCCCAAGGCAGAGTTGGGTGGGGATTCATTCAGTCAGTCAACAAAACTTTATTGAGCTCAGATGGTCCTAGTTTCTAATTCCTGCTCTGCCATGTACTAGCCATGTGCCCTTAAATGGGCCACTTCACTTCTCCAAGCCTCAGTTTCATCATCAGTGAAATGGGCTTAATAACCCAGAAGGGTTGTTCTGAGGATTACATGAATGAATGTGTATGAGGGACCCCCAGAGTGCTGGCTAAGCCGTTGGTACATGCTAGCTTTTATTTTTGTTAAGAACTATGCTTAGTTCTGTGGGGGCTGCAAAAAGGAGCAGGATACAGCCCTCCTTCCCTTCCTGCCAGACTCCCTATAATGAGGGGAAACAGATAGATATAAACAAAGGATTACAACCAACTAGAATTTAGCGGGACTATTGTGTGAACAGTAGCATGCCTGCTATGGAGCTTGGAGGAGGAGAGAATAATTAGTTCTGCCTGGTGAGGTCAGCTAGGGCTTCCCCGAGGAGGGGACATTGGAGCTGGGCCATTAAGTGGATCACCTGGCAGAGAAGAGGGAGAAAAGCATTGCAGGCAGTACGACCGCCTTGAGTGAAAGCAGGGAGACAGGCAAGGACCGCGGGGGTATGCGGAGGAGAGAGTGCGGCCAACCCGCAGTCTGCAGGGAGGTGGGGAGAGGGCTGGAGGGTCTTGTGGGGCCAGTCTGGGAAGGAACTTGAGTGCGAACTAAGGTGTGTGTATGTATTTCTGCTGCAGTGGGCAATCTCCCTGAGCCTTTGTCAGCAAGGGGATAACACGGTCAGGCAAGATGTGTCTCATGGGATAGAGGAGGCTGTGGCTCAGGCCAGGCCCTGCCCCTGCAGCGATGCTGTAGCACTGAGCCCCGATTTCTTGTTTGGGGATCCAGGGTCCCTCTGAAGCAGACAGTCATCACTAGTACCCAAAGCGTCCAGCTGCTGCAGCCACTACCACCCAGACATACCCTGCAGCAGGGGACAGGTCCCTTGCACACACACAGCCAAGACTCTGGGGGTCCAAAGTCCCCCATCCACCATTTTGGGTGTGATCTGTGAGCCCTGCACCTGTTTGGGGACTAACTGGAGGCAGCCTTGGTCCCTTTCATGGGAGGAGTGAAAGGACAGTTCCCACCTGTTAAGCTGATTTTCCTTTTCAAAAAGTGAGAGCTTTGGGCCAGCCCGGTGGCGCACTGCTACAGTGCGCCGCTTGGGAAGTGCGGCAGCACTCCCGCCAAGGGTTCGGATCCCACATACAGACTGGCCGCTCACTGGCTGAGCGAGGAGCGGGGCAACACCGAGGGTTGCGATCCCTTTGCCGGTCCCGGTCTGGTACGGGCACGACACTGAGGGTTGCGATCCGTTACCGGTCACAAAAAAAGACAAAAAGACAAAAAAAAAAAAAAAAAAAAAAAAGTGAGAGCTTTGCTGATGAAGAGCGATAAGTGTCTTTCACTGGTGAGGAAAGGATTTTAATAACGTCTGCTGATGACTCTTGCCCTGCTCCACTGAGATACAGAGGCTCATTCTTCTTCCCTTTAATAATCCGGCGCGACTGTACTGTGGAGGGAGCCAGCTCAGGCTCTTCCTCACCCCAGTGGTGCGACGCCCACCCCTCCAGCCCCCAGCTCAAGTCCTTCCCTGTTTCCACAATCTCCCTCTCTCCCCTGCTGCTGGATTCCTCTCCCACTTTCCTTTTCTTCTCTCCCTTGCTCTTCATTTCTCTGAGACAGTCATGGGGCTGGGAGGGACCTTAGTAGCAGGAACCTTGGTCCAAAGAGATGATGGACTGGCAGCATGGGGGTGAGCTCCCTGTCACTGTGGCAGCGATCACACTGGTTGGAGATCTTGCTGAGGAGATTGGTGTTAGCAAATAACATGTGGTTCTCAGATTTCAGTTTGCATGAGAATCACCTGTGGAGCTTATTAAACAGAGTTCCAAACCCTTCCCTGGGCTTCTGCTCTCTAGGCTTACAAAGAGCCCAGATAATTGCAGTTTCCACAAGCCCCCCAGGAGACACAGGCAGGAGGCTGCTGGCCACTCCCAGAATCTCATGGGTGAGGTTGGACAAGCTGCTGCCTCGACTCTCCTGCTAACCCCATCCAATAGCCTTTCCTCCAACTCCACCTTTTTTCCAACAATCCACGTGTATAAGTCCTGAGTCATTTTGGGAATTTGAACCATCTGCTGTGTTAAAGATGATTTTTGTAAGCAGTAGCTAACATGCATGACTCGGGTGAGCACTTTCTATGCCTCTCATTTTGTCCCCTCAACGATGCTGTGAGGTTGGTCTTACTCCCTTTAGTGTTCTTATGTGACTTGCCCAGGTGCTCCAGGCCAGTAAAGGCAGAGCAGGGACGGAGATCTGAGCTGACAATCTCCTGAGCATGTGCCCCTAACCCCACTCCACACTGCTCCCAAAACAAGCACATTGGCGATGGGTTAAAGCGGAGGAGACATTTGGGGAGAACTGTCATGGAAACATCTTTTCCCATTAAGATGTTGAAAGGAAAACAGTCCTCAAGAGAAAATGGATGTTTTTCCAAAATATTTCCCTTCTGTGTTTGGCCTTGCCATCCCTCCTCCTAAATAACTCTCTGTCCCCTCTGCACCTCGCACCCCTAAACTCAACTTGCAAACTACCCAGTTTGCCACCGTTCTCCCGGCCTCTCAGGCCTGTATCATGTAGATTCCATTTGATGCTTTCTTCATCCCTTGATTATCTTCTGGCCTCCACAGCAGCCCACACCACTGCCACTACTTTGTGCCTGGAAGACTTCCCTCATTGTCTTCCTAGCTCAAATTCAGTCCCCCAAACTCCAGTATTCTGGGATATCTACCATCAGTTACATCTTCCTAGACCTACTGCTGCCATCTTGCATTACCCTGCTTAACCATCTACACGGGCTCAGCCTTGCCTTCCGCACGGACACCCCGACCCACGCCTCCCTGCTTCAGCAGTAGGAATTCTCCCCTCCTGTAGGACCAGCCCATTATATTATGTTCATTCTAGCAACTGGGCCTTTGCTTATGCAGTTTCCACCATCAGGCAAGCCCCTCCCTCTCACTTTGTCTAATCCCAATCATTCATTCCTTTAACAGCTCAGTTCCAAACTCTTTGCCTTCACAAAGCCTTCTCTGGCTGAGCCTACCTTCCTTTACATTTAATTCCCTGATGCTCAGTGTACACAGTTGGTATCACATATTCTCACACTTATTTATTTGTTGTCTTACAATTATTCTAAGGTTGTTTCAGGTCTGTGTGTTTTTTTCCCTGCAGCACCCATGCTGTAGGTGCTTGAGAACAGTGATCAGACCTCCTTGCTCTTCAGCACCTACTCTCCCAGAACAGTTAAGTGGCTTTAGTAACTTTGCATTGAATTGAAACAATTCCTAAGACCATCCCTTTAATTACAATGAACGACTATGAATTCCAAAGCCAGTGGAGTGTGTGCTTTGTGGATGGAAATGATCAGATGATATAATTAGGACAAAGAAAATAGGACTAAAAGGTAGGACACCTGTTTTATAATTCTACATTTTCTACTGACCAGCTATGTGATCCAGGGCAAGTCACTCCACTTCTCTGTCCTGGGAGGTCAGGCCAGATGATCTGTGAGACCCTTTCCAGCTTTTCCATATCCTATGATCTGTGCTAATTCATCCATCCTCTCTCCTATCCTGTGATCTCTGGACCTCACTTTACTTGCATGTGAAATGGAAACTGTGGTAATAGTAGCTAATTTATAGAGTTGTTGTAAGGATTAAATGCTGTTCAGAAAGCTCTTAGCTTCAAGCCTGCCCATAGAAAATGATCAATAAATGGTAGCTATTATTAAGTCACTTGGCCAAAGTTAGAAGGGTGGGGTGGGCCCAAGGGAGAGAAAAAAGCCATCCCCTTGTGTTCTGATTCAAGTAGGAAGTCTGAGAGTCCATGAAGCCGTTTGAGCCCTGAAGAGGTCAGGCTGGGGCCCTTGCAGTGGCTGGAGCACCAACTGTCCCATTAATGACAGCACTTCTGGCAGTTGGGGTGACCCTGTTGTATAGTCTCATCGATTTTCCCATTACCCTTTAATGCTGTGTATTAAAGGCTTTGCAGATCCACACTGTTACTTTCTTTCTTTATTATCTCCAGGGCCTGCCCAACTGCTTGGGAGGATTAAATTGCCTAGATGTCTAAACCTCTCTACAAGGTGAGAAACTTCTTCTTGGGTAGGACTTGAAAGCCAGGAGCCTTGGAGTGCCTCCTAGCTTGCTCCTCAGGTCCTGAACACACTGACAAGGACCCTGCAGGGAGGACAGACTGTGCTCCTGGGACTAACCCACAACTCTCAGTCAGCTGGAGGAGGAGACGCCAGCAGCACCAGGTGTTCACCTCTCTGCTAGGTGTCTGTTCTGGTCTTACCAGGTCTCTTCTGCTCCTGGTTAGTAACAGGCTTTGCTTGGTCCTTCCATCCCATGTTTTGCATCTTGCTTCCTATTGGCCCTTCTCTCTCTGCCCAGATCCCAACATCCATCCTGTGGCCCTGCCTTCTGGCTGCTGTATTTGTTCAGTGATTCCATTTAGTATTCTGGATCCTAATACATATGCAGCTTCACAAAAGAGCCTTATTGGGAACTTAAGTTTGCCTTGCTTTTCCTATTTGGGAAGTAAGAACAAGTCCTCCCATCAAGACCAGGGGGAGATGAAGTCCATATGGTTCTCTGAGCAAAAGATGTCAGGGGAGCAAGCACGGCTGCTATTTTCGAGGTATGACCAAAGATAATGAGGTTGATATTTCATACTACAAGTCATCAATGCAAATTGATTTTCTCCCATTCACCTTGAAAAGCATAACACCAATTCAAAGTTGTGCTTGCCACCTATTCTCAGCTGGCATCCTCATCAGCAAGCCTCCATCTTCTGAGAGTAGATTCGAGTTTTGGAAATGGTCAGAGTTAAGTCTGGTGAGCAAAGCAATCAAGCAGAATAATCTCCTCCCTCCCAGTGATATAAAGTAAGGAGATGACTTTATTGTTAAATTGGTACTAAGAGTTATCTCAATGAGTAGTTCTAAAAATACTTTGGCGTAAGTGTTGCTTCCCAAGGTGGCAACTTTGAAGGGAAATGCACTTACATGGTTAAGCTTTGATCTACCTGATACTGAGCAGGAGTTTATAGGTGGCAGATGAAAGAAAGAACTCAAGTTGTCTAAAGGGGGAAAAATAATTTATTGGCTCAGTGATTGAAACATCCATAGTTATTCTTGTTTCAGGTATGGCTGGATCCAGGAGCTGAAATAATATGGTCAGGACCTGACCTTGCTTGATCTCAGCTCTTTTCCTGTGCTTTCTTTTCACTCTCAAGCAGGCCCTCTGGACTTGGGTGGCCCCCAGCAGCTCCATCTTCAAATTCAATGGAAAGGGAGCTTTACTTTCCCTCTGGTTTCAACATAAGCCCCAGGATGGAATCCCACTGGTTTTCTGTGATGCCCCCCTCTGAACAATCACCATGGCCAAGGGTAAGGAATTGTGTGAGTAACCAGGCCTGGGTCACATCTGCATTCTCAGAACCAGATTGACCCCAAATGCAACAAGAGTAGAAAAGGGATGGCCCCACAAAGGAAAAACGAGGTTCTGGTGCCAGAGGAGGGACAAATATGGCTGGCAGTCAAAAACAACAGATATCCACTCGGACGTTTTTTTAAAAATAGGTCTCATAGTTGCCATATTAAAGTGAGAGAATCATGAAAGATTTTCTTTTAATATTTTACTTTATTCTTGTATTATAGTACATAAAATAAATGTCCCTAAAAAGCAATTTATAACTCAAGCAAACTTTAAAAGAAGAAGAAGAAACTGCTTCATTCATTTCTGGTTGCATTTCATGGTGTTCTTGCCCTAAAGTGTAGGGCATTTGTTTGCAGAGATTTTCAGGAAGTTCTAACCAATTAGCATGAATATGTTCTCATTTGTTTTCCCCTTTACACAGTATCTGACTGGTGTGTTGCGCAACACTCTGTGGTTATGCAATAGAATAGTAGTTTTCAAACTGTTTTGGGAAGCAGAACTCTTTTTCCAAATGCCATCTCTCCCCCTGCCTCCCCCAACCCCCCGATTTATCAAACACATGAAAGCAGAGCTGCTCTGGTTGACCAAGGGTAGGAAACCCAAATCCATCTGCTAAGCTTGTCCTTACTCTCAGCCTCTGATTCATGACTGCAGAGTCCTCAGGCTCCAGAAAATGCACTTTGAAAACCACCAGAATACAGCAAAGTAACTGGCTCCCTAGAATAAGGTCTGGGGCTTTGGCTTCAGCCCCATAGCTGGGAGGGGTGCAGAGTTAACATTTATTGAGCATTTATTATCAGGTACTATACCTTGTCTCATTTCATCTCTATGACAACACCCTGAGGTATCAATTATTATCCCTTTTTATGGATGGGAAGATTGAGGCTCTCAATGTCACATAGCTGAGAAGACACGGAGCTGGTTTTGAAGCCAGGTCTTTCTGATTCAAACCACTCTATGCCTCCTTGGATAGTCTCCAAGGAGAATGCCTGTGTATGCCATGATGTTGTGCTAGATATGGACTATTTCATTTGATCCTTATAAGACTCTGCGAGGGAAAAAAATCCAGACACCAAGAGCACATGCTACACGATTTTATGTAAATTTCAAGAATATGATCAATACATCAACCTAACCTATTATGATAGAAATCAGAAGTGGTTACCCTTGGTGGGACAGGGGTGGGGTGGGTGGTGGCAGTGACTAGGAAGGAGCCAGAGGGAGCCCTGCAGCACTCTGGCAATGCTCTGCGTCTTGGTCCAGGTGATGGTTACATGGGTGCACACATACGTAAAAATTCGTCAAGCTGCACACGTATGATTTTTGTGATTTATTATGTTGAATTAAACCTCAGTTTGTTTTTAATTTTAAACGCTACTCTTTAAAAAATTATCATCGTAAGTATGAGACACTATGGTTCAGGATGGTGACTAGTCTAGGATCCTGCTGTCAGGACTGGAACTGCCGAATGACTGTGTGATGCGGTCCTCCTGGCACGAGGGCCCTTTTAGGGAATTTCAGTGACCTGTGGGTGGGGAACAGTAATGTCCAGGGACTGTTAGCTGGAAAGAGCTGTGTGTTGCTCAAGATGGTGGTAGTCACTTCAGATACCCAGGGCAGTGTCATCACCCTGCCCTGTCCTCCCCCAATGCATCCTCATGCTCATCCCCACTCTTTGGGTTTGGTTTGACGGTTCCTCAGGGCTCTCTAATGCTTCTGTGTTGGTGTGATGGCTACAAAGGCCCTTCCTGGGGTGAGGACAGAACACTGGGCAAGGCATGGGCTCAGAGCCAGGAGAGGTGTAAGGAGAGATACTGTGAGCGGGTGAGGGAAGAGAAACCAGGCTTTCCCAATGCAATCCCAGCCACTTTGTCTCCTGCCAGAAGGCCTGTCACTTGTGCTCATGCGTCCTCGGCAGTCCCCATTCTCCCCAGAGAGCCCTCCAGGGATCACTCTGTCTATTTCAACCTTGCCTGGGTCCTTTGCACTATGAAAGCAGCTTCTATTTTTAGAGTCCATTTTAAGGAAGACCCTGGGATTCAGGCCAGGGATCCAGGGAGCTGGGCAACTACAGTCGGGGGATGGGGGGGCGGTGGATCAGCAGCATAACTGACTGAGTGGATAAAACGGCAGCAGCTTTGGCACTAACTGGGTGTAAATCTAAGTGTGATGATGAATCACTGTGAGGTCCTGAGCAAGTCCCCAGCAACATGGGTATGTAGGCGCTGGGCTAGGGTCCCTATTCAGAGTGAAAGGCCTACCTTCCTTCAGTTCCCCCCCATCCTCAGATCCATCCCCCATGAAGCTTTACGAACACTCAACCCAAACTCAAACCTGGGCATATCACTCGTCCACTTAAAATTCTTCAATGCCTCCTCTTCCATCCAGTACCAAAGGGGAACCATGAGTGGGTTTTAAACAAAGAAGAAAGTATTATAATAAAATTGGCATTTGAGCTAAGTCTCGAAGGATGAGTACTATTTCAATAAGTAGCAGAGAGCCCACTGAGAGAACTCGTGAGATATGAAGTTGGAATGACTGAGTAGCACAGGTCCCACTGTCAGGGCCAGGCTAGGATACTTGGACTTCACTCACAGGCCCTGGCAACTAGTGATGATTTTTGAATAGAAAAATAACTTGGCCAGAGAGTTTAAAACAATTATGCCATATAGGATGATCCAGAGAGGTAAGAGACTGGAGGTGGCAAGACTTATTCATTCAACAAGCATTTACTGAGCACCTACTATGTGCCAGGCACTGTGCTGGGTCCTGAGGAAATAGTGGCAAAGAAGGGCTGAAATTTGGCCTCCTGAACTTTATCATTATCAGGAGAAAAACTGCTGAACAGGAAATTACCCATGAGATGAGTGACATGAAGGAGCAGTGTAATATGAGATAAGAGGACTTTCCAGGGGAATGTTATCCAGTCTGGGGGGAGGCTTGAACCTGCCAGCCTGTGGGAAAGCCCCTATCGTTTTGAAGCTTACTCTGCCTACAGGAGAATGGATGTCGGTGGAAGTAAAAGAGGGACAGGAGAGCCATTTAGGAGGTCATTGTGACACCAGGAGAGAGATGATGGAGGCCTAAACTAGGCTGCATGGGGGTGTGAAGCGTGGCTAGATTCTAGAGACCTTGTAGAGACAGATTCTGCAGGACCCAGTGGAGAAGGAGAGGGAAAAGTCAGGGAGGACTCCAGGTCCCTGGCTTGGAGGTAACTTTCACAATAGAACAGTGAAAGCCTCTTTCTCCTTAGTCCTTCTGAACACCCAATCGTGTTTTCCAAGTTTTGCCCTTTAACTGTATTGTAAACAACTAGAAACAAAATACCAGGTTTTGCTTTGCCTTGCCCTGGGAAGCACCTGTCCCAGTACATTCCAGGTAAGAAATACTCAGCAAATATCTGCTAAATGAATGAATGAATGATAACTATTGAGGAAACATGTGAATTGATCCCAGTTGTGGCCAATCATAGTCAGACCCAGCTTTCTCTCCCCTCTCAGCCCTCTCGACCTCTGCCCTGCCCCCCACTAGTGACAGGCAGAGTTCAGGGACAAAGGGCAGAAGTGGCCTGTGGGCACCATGCCACCTAGAATACTTAAAACATGAATTGCGAATCAAGTGGCCCCTCTCACAGTTAATCGATGACAGCATATCCTGATCGCTTTCATTATTATTATTTTCTTATGCATGTGCGATCGGGAGATTTATTGTTGAGGCTACAGAGGCAAAATCAATTATTCATGTTATAAATTAGAAAATGATTTATGTCTACAGGAGACGGGGCCTCAGTGAGCCGAGCCCATTACAGATAAGCTTTGCTGAAAGGACCAAGATTTATCTGTAAACTTCACAAATTGCTGCTCGCCATTCCAGTCCTGTTCCCAACCCCTCCCCCAGGGCACCCATCCCTCTTCCTGAGTCATTCTGTCTTTTTCTGTTGTCCACTATCCCCTTGACTCCTATTTTCTGACTCCTTGATTCCCACTGACTTCTCTTTGTTCTTCTTTCCTGTTTTTTACCTTTGACGAATGCCCCATTGCTTGCTCGTATCTCTTTGGGGGCAGACACTTTTGAAGCTTCTAAATAAACTTTCTGGTCTCTGGGTATAGCCTGCCCTGTACAGGGCAGAGTTAGGTAACAAGCTGGCAAAGAATTCCTCTTAGTTCAATTCATCTGCAGACCTGTTGAGAGGATGAAGGACTGAATCACATTTCTGATCAGCTGACTCCTGCCTCAGGTAAGAGACAGCCATTACCCACATCTTTGTTCCTCTTCCTCTTGGGCTCTTGCCAGGGAGCATGGTAAGGAGTAGTGTGATGATGGGGAAAGCCCATCGGCTTTGAAGTCAGACGGGGTTGAATCCTGGCTGTGCTGCCAGCAGTATGACCTTGGGCTTCAGTTTCTGCATCTGCAAAATGGGTTTCCAGCATCAGCTCTAGCTCATGGGACTGTAGAAGGCTTGAAGGAGTAACAAGGATGGCAGCCCAGCACTGTGCCTGGCACACATGGAGTGCCTCTAAGATGTTAGTTTCATTCCGGTGACAAAAGATGGCAAGTGGAATGTCCCCTTCCCTGTCTCTCACTCTTCCACTCTGTGGAACCACATGCTTCCTTGGACTTCCAGGAAGACTTGAGCTGGGATCCCGAGGATAAGGGAGGATAAGGTGTGAGCTGGGATCCCCTGACAGCCACCTCCAGTGAAGGCATCACAGGCAAAGGGAAAAGGGCACTATCCCCCAAGTCGGAAAACCAGGGTTATGGACTTGCTTTCTCATACGAACCTGTAACCAGGCAAGTCACTCTACTCTGGGTCTCACTCTCCCCTCCCGTCACTTGGGGGTGATAATATTTGCCCTCTAAACCTCATAGGTTGCTGTATCAAATGAAGGGAAGTCAGTCTTACTGATGGTCACGATAGCATTGTATAGTGGTTCTTACTGGATGATGTTATAGGAGAAAATTGACAAAAGGGGACGGGGAGAGACTTTGGCCAGGTGGAGGGCGACCACAGCAGAAGTCCACTTAAGAGGAATCGGTCTCTTAAATGATTAACTGCCCAAAGCTCTCTGTGGCTTCTTCACACTTCACCAGGGGCCATGGCTGCCCTGCCAGCCCACTGATGCCTGAGCTCTGGCCCCACAGACTGACAGATCTGAGGCTGATATGATGGCACAGGGTGCTCTTGTTTCCGGTGTGGTGCCGTGGTGGGAAGTGCTGACACAGGAGAGTTGGCCCTTTCCTGAGCTATGTGCCAGAAACAGGGGTTAATAGTGAGTAAATGAGGTGCAAAGGCTGCCCTCAGGGAGCCTACAGTCTAGTGGAGAAGACAGATATAAAACACACACATAAGTTAAATTGCAAAATGCAGAAAATCTGGTGGTTAAGGTGTACAGGAAACTATGAAATCCAGGCAGGGGACTGACTCTAGGCTGGGGAGTCAGGCAAGTCTCCCATGAGGCCATGGATCAAAGCCAAGACCTAAAGGACCAAAGGGCAAGTAGGGGGGTTTGCTATGGTCAGAATGTGTGTGTCCCCCCGACAGTCATATGTTGAAACTAACCCCCAATGTGATGGTATTTGGATGTGGGGCCTTTGGAAGGTGATTAGGTCATGAGGGTAGAGCACTCATAAA
>NW_007731386.1:46414-52118 GCF_000696425.1 Galeopterus variegatus | reverse complement strand
TGGTATTTGGATGTGGGGCCTTTGGAAGGTGATTAGGTCATGAGGGTAGAGCACTCATAAATGGGATTAGTGCCCTTATACAAGTAAAAGAGGCCCTAGAGAGCTCCTTTGCTCCTTCCACCATGTGAGGATGCAGCGAGAAGGTGCTGTCTATGAACCAGGAAGCAGGCCCTCACCAGAGTCACGTCGATCTTGGACTTCCCAGTCTCCAGAACCTTGAGCTATAAATTTCTACTATTTATAAGCCACCCAGTTTATGGTATTCTGTTAAAGCAGCCCACGCAGATTAAGACAGGGTTACTAGGGAAAAGGGACAAGTTGGGGAGACTGCGTGAACCCCCTGCAAGGAAGGGAGCAGTACAGCGTAGCAGAGAGATCCCTGGGCTTGGATCGCAGCTCCTCTCTGCAATAGCTGTGTAGAATCATTCAAGACATAGCCTCAGTCTCTACATATCTGAAATGGGGGTAGCACCATCTTCCTCCCCGGTAACTGTGGAGTATACTTATTGGGGCAAAGAGGTAGGGCTTGGGGCTCAAACCCTGCTTAGAAAACAGAGAAAGAAGACTTGAATCCAGGCCAGAAAAGGGGGAGCAGCATTTCAGAATGTGCTGTGACAGGGTCTTATTGCTAATGTGGAGTGGATTAAAGGTACAGAGGAGAGGATGCCTGTGAAAATGCATCCTAAGTGTTAAACAGAGCACCATACATATTGCGGTTGTCACCATCTCTGGATCATCAAGGAAGGAAATTAGGGGCTTGGGAGGGGGAGAAGGTGGTGACACAGACTCATAACAGGAGCCAGCAGCTGCCCCTGGGGTGCCAACCTGCTTGGCTCAGGATGCACACCTCAGCCCCAGCTAGAGAGGAAAGTGCAGGAGGTTGATGAACTAGCTTTGGCAACGCTTGGTTACCTTGTCCTGCCAATAAAGTCACCAGGATTGAAAAATGGACCCGACTCCCTCCTTTGCCCTTGTCCTTGGGTGTTCTACGTGTCTGAGCTCTGTCCTTTTTGCTGCCAGAATACATTCCCCCTGCCCCCCACCCACCACCATGTAGGTAATATAGCCAGCCTTGATGTATTAAGGGTGTGGATGGTGCTGGAACCGAAAGTGGCTGGACTCACAGGGGAGGGAAGATGGGTCTAAAGGGAAGGGGCCCATCCAGTCTCTCATCCCAGGGGAGAGACAACATAGAATCTTTGTTTAAAGATTAAGGGAGTCAGTCTAATGTGGTGTTTATTCACATAGTTTCAGACTCAGGTGGACCTGGAATCAAATATGAATTCTGTTGCTTAGTAGCTGTGTGACCTTGAGCAAGTAAACCTATCCTCTCTGAGCCTCAGTGTGCTCATCTGAAAAATGGTGAAATAATATCTACCATACAGAGTTATTATAAGGATTGAATAAAGTTACTTGTTTAACACAGTGCCTGGTACTTTTTTAACCGCTCAGTGAGTGGTAGCCATTATTATTGTGAATAACCCTCCCAGTTGAACTCTCCTGCTTTCTCTCAGAACCATGAGAGAAGGTCAGGAATCAAAGTAAAGCAAACTGGGAGAAAGAAGGTAAGATTGACATTAGAAGATGATTATGGCTAAGAAGAAAATAGGCTTGTGTAGGGGGCAGGCTGCCCTAAAACTCGAGAGCCCTACTGACCTTTGGCATGCCATCCATCGGGGGCAGGGTGGGCACAAGAACAGAAAAGCTGAGATTTATCCTGCCTGGCCTACGTAGGGTACGGGTAGGATCTTACAAAGACTGTAGGCTGGGAGCCAGGCTGACTATAGCTGTAGGTGGCCCTGAGTTTTTCCTCTTTAAAAGGATCTCTAAGGCTCTGTACAGCGGCCTAGTACAAATGTAATAAGCTCCTAATAGATTTTTGTTGAACGGAAGGAGGGGAGGTGATGGGAGGATGAGAGGGAAGATGAAGGAAGCAGAGGAGGGAGAGAAAGGCAGACTATAAAGGCCCCGCACCTGTTCCCTGCCTGTGACACCTGCCAGGTAGGCAGTCTGCATCTCGTCAGAGTGCTTCCTTGAAAGCCCAGCTGTGTGTGTTATAGTCTGATCACTCCCCCCTGCTCAGAGGCCTGCAGCTGGTCCACAGCCCAGCGGTGCAGATCCTAGTGAGCCCCACAGCCTCCTCACCTCCCACCTGGACCTCGGTGGGCAGCGTAGGTAGGAGCTAAGAACGCCCAGGCTGCTGACTGCCTCCCTCCTGCTCTGATCCCATGTGTTTTCTCAGCTGACATCCAGCTCCTTTCCTTGCTTCGCTGCTCAAGCAGCTCATCAGAGTGCTGTCCCACAGGCTCCCGAGCCTTGCACGCCTCTGCGGCGCTGGCCTGTTTCATCTTCCTGAAACAGCGGCATTGTCTGAAACCTCCCGCACCCACATGCCTGCTTGTAACAGTCTCGTCCTTTGTCTCCCCCTCTGGCTGACCGCACCCCCACCACCACCATCAAGAGAAGTTTCTCCCATCCTCTGGACAGTGGCACCACTTAGTTTTGAAATAAATCAGAGTATCTGGTTCTGTCCTGTGTGAGTGCTTAGACATCTAAGGTCAAGCTAGAAGACCCCTTTCAAACCCCCCAAGCCACATCCAAATTTATTCTTGTCTTGACCTAGAACATTCTCCATTCCCCATACCACCTTCCACCCTTCTCCTGACAGCCTACAGGTGATGCTTCTGTCAGTCCCTACATTTTGCTTACTCAACACAAGGTCCAACTCAAACGCCACCTCCTCCATGAGGCCCTTAAAGAGCTCGGCCATCAGAATTACTCACCAGCACTTTGCCTAGAACACTGTTTTGAGCACTGTTTTAAGTCACAAGCTGCCTGCATTAGAATCAGTCGTGTGTCCACCTCCCTACCCCACCCCTACTCTAATTTTATGGACAGGGAGTCTCTCTTATTCATCCCTCCATCCTTGTATCTGGCTTGTTGTCTGGAACATGAGGGTAATAAAATAATGTTTATTGAGTTGACTAAATGGTGAGCACTTCGGTTTGGCTGTGTTACCAGGCACTCAGCTCCCTTAGAAGATGAAAAGGTGTGCTGTTAAAGACAGCACTTTGGATTCACAGTCTCCCAGGCACGGAACAATGGCCGGGCAATCTTCCTCTCCAGAGGCCTCTATGCAGCCTCCAGTGCAGACAGAGAACTGCCCTACATGTGCAACTTCCCCTGTCGTTGCACCTCCATGCCATGATTGTTTCTCCTAGCAATACTCATTTCTGGTTTGGAGTCAGTTGATTTTCTACTAGGACCTCTAGGTCTTTTTCATCTGTATGCATATATAGCCACTGAGCACTCCCCTCACCCCACATACACACACTTATTAGTCCATACAGTTTCTTTTTCCCTCTTTGGAGAAAAAACTGTAGGTTTGACCCACTTTTCTATATAATGACCAAGAAATAATCTAATTTGGGCCAGCGTTTGTCTTTTTCCCTCTCCCAATTTCCTTTTTCCTCTTTGATGACATCTTCAGTTGAAAATCTCAGGCACTTTTGCCTCTTCCATAAATGCATCCCCAAAAGTTCATGTATTGGAAACTTGACCCCCATTGTAACAGTGTTAAGAGGGTGGGAAATCCAATTATGGCATTTGAAAGGTGGTGCCTTTGAGAGGTGATTGGATTCTGAGGACTGTGCGCTTGTGAATGAATTGATCCACTCATGGAGTAATGGACATGGTTCTGTTCGCTTTAAAAGGAGAGCAAGTGAGCAAGTTAGCTTTCTCTTGCTCAGCCCATTCTCACCATGTTACACCCTAGTCACCATGGGAATCGTGTAGAGAGGTCCCACCCAAAAGAAGGCCCTTACCAGATAAGCCACCTGGACCATGGGCTTCCCAGCCTCTGAAACTGTAAGAAATAAATTTCATTTCTTTATATATTACCTAGTGTCAGGTACACTGTTATAAGCAACAGAAACAGACTAATATAGTCAATTAATTCTCGAGGATGTTTCTGAATTCATCCCTCCCTTTCCATTTTAAGAGTTACCACTGTTATGATGTAGGTCCTCATCGCCTCATAGGCAAGGGACAGTCCTATGGATGCTAGAGCAGAAAAGGACATTAGAAGTCATGGTCCAAACTTCTTGTTTTAAAGTTGGTGAAATTGAGGCTCAGAAGAGAACTAACTGCCCAGTGTCACACAGAGAGAGTGAATGCCCTATGGGGACAGGGTCCATGTCTGCCATATGCAACTCTATTCCCAGCATCTGGCAAAGTGGCCCATAGCATCACAGTCAGTAAATACAAGGCTTGATGACAGTACCAGGTGCAGAGCTGGGTCTTCTGACTCCTAGTCTGGGGCTCTTGCCACCTGCTGGTGCAGTGGCTACCTGGCTCATCTCCCAGTCTCCAGCCCATCCCTTGCAATCTAAATGGTGCTTCAACATCCAATGAATGTGTCCTTTGAGAGGCTATTCTCCTATCTCAGAACCTAAAATGCATCCTTATTCATTGCCTTGTAATGAAACATACTTTCCCTCCCTTTTCAAATTATATGGGCATTTTTTTCTTTCCAAAAAAAAGATCAAATAGTATATATTGTTGAGAATGGGCTTTGACATTCTAAATTCATAAAAATTTAGACCTGATCTTCTGGCAATAGGATCCTAGACCAGGAAATGATGAACAGCTTGAACTGGCCTGATGGGGATGAGGAGAGAGGTATAGAAGGGAGCACAGGGCCAGACAGTAGAGGGTAGAGGAGCCAGAACTGAGGGAACCTTTGCCTTGTCTGGGGAAGCGGGGGTCAAGAGTCAGGATCTGCCCCACAGTCAGTAAGCTCTGACCATGGCTCATCGAGAAGGGAAGTTGGGACATGCTCAGTGGTCAGAATGGAAAACAGGAGGTGGTTTCACACAGACTGGTATCTCCCTGAGCACTTCCCTGTCTTTGGGGTCTGGAGCTTTGATGCTAAAGGGAGGACTGTCTCCAAGTATCCTGATGTCTTTAATCAAACATCCAAGGCTGGACCTCTCCCTCTGTATTAGTTTTCTAGGGCTGCCATAATGAAGTGTCATAGACTAAGTGGCTTAAAGAACAGAAATCTAAGTTTTCACAGTCCTGGAGACCATAAATCTGAGATCAAGGTGTTGGGAGGGTTGGTTTCTCCTGAGGCCTCTCTCCTTGGCTTGTAGATGGCTATCTTCTCCCTGTATTTTCACATGGTCTTCCCTATGTGCCTATCTGTGTCCAAATTTTTTCTTCTCATAAAGATACCAGTCCTATTAGACTATGGTCCACCCTAAAGACCTCATTTTAAATTAATTAGCTCTTTTAAAAACCACATGTCCAAATACAGTCATGTTATGAGATATTGGGGTTTAGGATTTCAGCATATGAATTTGGGGGACACAATTCAGCCCCTAACACCCTCTCAGAGGACAGAGTCCAGGATGGCATGGACACAGGATAAAGGCTGAAGAGGACCTACATGGCTTCTCCTAGACATATGTTTATGGGCAGGGAAGACTTGGAAGTGAACAGCAGTTGATGAACGCCCATGTGTTTAGGAGTTTCCAGCCAAAGAGCTTTTAAAGGGTACTGCTTCTGGGACCATGGCAGTGGCAGACGAGTTCTGAGTGTTCAATATCTTTATCACTGTCCTTGGAAAGGAAAACCCAATCTAGATGGGGGTATACAAAAGTCTACCTGGGCAGAAGCAGGGTATGAGACTCAGCTTGCTGTC
>NW_007731386.1:45933-46387 GCF_000696425.1 Galeopterus variegatus | reverse complement strand
AGATGGGGGTATACAAAAGTCTACCTGGGCAGAAGCAGGGTATGAGACTCAGCTTGCTGTCCCACTGGCAAACAGGCTGAGGGACCCTGGGCATTGGGAGCTGGGCAAGCACCTTGCTCAGGAGGACCAAGATTGTGGGAAGCAGAGCAAGGCAGCAGAGTCAAAGACCTTGGGTGTGATGGTAGATTGACTGAGCTAAAGGCTTCAGTGAATAGCTTTGCTGTATTATACCCTTTACCCTGTAATTTTGCAGTCCTGCCCACTCTGACTCTAGATTTAGCCATATGATTTGCTTTGGCCAATGAAATGTTAGCAAACATGTTTGCAAGCAGAAACTTAAGAAGTGCCTATTTCTATTCCTTGCACAATTTGGATTGTTGACTATGCACCTCTGCCATGCTGTGAGAATATGCCTGGACTAGCCTCTGGATCCTGGATAGAGAGCTGAGTCATC
>NW_007731386.1:42234-44819 GCF_000696425.1 Galeopterus variegatus | reverse complement strand
GGTGCCAGAAAGACATACTGCATTGCAAGCCAGAAGCCTTAAGTCAGTCCTGGCTCTGCCAGTATTAACTGAGCAACCTTGTGCAGCTCACTCCCCATCACTGATACTCAGTTTCATTGTCTGCGAAGTGGGGGGGGGCATATGATATCTAGGTCCCCCCAGACCCTAAAGGTGGTCCCAGACCTTCCATTCTTTACAGGCACTGTCCCTTCATCCTCCACTCTCTGGAAAAAAACAACCAGAGTTTTTCTTGCCTTCTAGTCTGTATGCAGTTTGTTCCAGCTACCGAAGGAAGCAAGCATTAAAAACCCATGCATTTCTGTTGTCATCTATTATCAGCTTTTCCTCATCATCTATTAGGAAGAAACATTCCCCCTTATCTTTCTCTTGTTCCCAGTGTATTTTAAAGAATGTTTTTTCTGTTTCCTTTTATGTATTTTTCAGGTTGCATCTCATTTCTTTCTTTGATTTTTCTCTTCTCATGCCTATAAATTCTGGCTATTTCTTTGTTCTTTTCTTGGGCAATCGGGCCAAGATTCCTGTTTTTGCCTTTCCAACTGGCAGATCTGTTCCCTCTGCAGCTTTTTATCTAGCCAATGAGATTTGTCTTTCATCACTTAACCAGTCTTGTTTGTGTTCGAGTTTTTTTCATAGGCCTTTAATTAATTCAGTACACTGGAGAGCTGGTTGATAGTCACAGCTCTGCAACTTAACTGAGTGACCTTGGGCAGGTCAATTAGCATCTCAGAGCCTCAGTTTCCTCACCTGTAAAATAGGTAAGTAACATCTGCCAGAGTTGTCATGAAGCTCTGAAGAGAAGATGGTAAGACAGCCTTTTATAAACTGCAGAGAATTATATAAATAGAGGGGTTATTGGTTTTGTGGATACATTTGATCTTTTGCTTCATAAAAGTAAACTCTGCCATGAGCTCTGCAGGTAAAACCAGGGACCAGAACTTCTTTTTGTCCCCAAGAGTCCACTGAGCAGTGCTGCTCACCTTTCCCATGCCTTGCTCCCCTTGGCCTCCGCAGTCCCCTCTCAGAAGATAAAAACTGTGTGTTTCTACTGTAGGGGTCCAGCGTGCTTACTATATTTGTTTGTCCAGTCTGATTCCTCATCATCTTTCTTCCAGTTCTACAGGGAGATCCTCCCTTACTTCAGGAGCACCATTTGAGCGATTGTCCTCATGCCCTGTGTTTCCTTCCCTCCCCACAGGTAAAGCCATGCAACTCAGGCTGATCGATCAGAGTATGTGCACATGACAATAAGCAGGTGCAATCAGAATCTTATCTGTGATTGATGTATGAAAATTGGAAGAGAGAAGGCACTTTTCTGCTAGTGTTGAAAATCAGGGAGGGTTTGATTCAGGATTCCGGGCAGCCGACTTGTCTCACATGATGGGAGCCTATCTTTTGAGCAAAGCAAAACTTGGAGGAAGGGACAAAGTCATCATGACAGCATATGACAACCCCCCACCCCAAGATTCAGCATATCTGAAGCTAGATCTAGCCCTAGACTTTCTAGTCTTGTGAACTAATGACATTTTTGATTAGGTTTATTCGAGTTGGGAAAACTACTATCCTATTAAAAGATCTATGACTAATGCACCTCACACATCTCAAGAAGTTCTGGAGCCTCTCAGCTCCATCTCACCACCATTTGGTGCTGTCCCAAGGCCAAAATAGCAAGGAGATGCCTAGAGGAGAAAGGAGAGCAAAGGAGCTGATCTTTCCTTCTGTAAGTTCAAGAGGCAATGGTGGGGAGGGGGGGAACAAGCAAGCTGTGTGCAGACTAGAATGTTCCTTTCTCCCATGATGACTTTACGGAGGAATCATAAGGATTTAGAAAAAATTCAGGCTTTGGAGGGAAACAGACATGGGCCTTGATCCTGTTGCACTACTTATAAGCCATGTGATTTTGAACCCATACCTTCTTTGGATCCCTGTCTTATGGAACTATTTAGGAATAAAGTATACACAGAGTCTTGTTTATAGTAGGCACTCAGTAAATGGTACATATTATGAAAAGTTTCCTCATCTTTCTGAATTCAACTTTCTAAACTGAAATCATCTTTCTTTTGTGTTTCCTTTCCTGTTTTTCTTGGAAATCTATGTTGTAATAGTTTTTGGTCATTTCTTCTAAGATTATCTTCAGATTTAAAATACTCAAATACTTCTTTCCTACTGTATCTGGATGCTGCCTGCATGTAATAGGCCCTCAGTGAATGTTTGTGGGATGAATCAATTGGTGAACATTGAATTGGAAAGTGCATTCACCTCATTATAGCTCTTCCTTCAGCACCGTGGAGCTGTCCACAATATGCTATGGAACTGGGAGTAGAGTCAGAATTTAGACCTTAAATAAGGATTGTCTAGCAGACTTTATTTCAAGTGTGTTAGCTGGTCTCTCCAACCTGGAAATAGCTTATTTTTATATATTTTATTCATTCCTTATCCATTCATTTATTCATCATCAACAAAACTTTATGCAACTTTGTGTAGGAAGATACCTACTGTTTTCAAAGTGCCTATACTCCCAAAAGTAAAACTTAAAAAAAAAAAACCTTGGGGGCCGAGCCCGTGGC
>NW_007731386.1:37823-41866 GCF_000696425.1 Galeopterus variegatus | reverse complement strand
GAAGATACCTACTGTTTTCAAAGTGCCTATACTCCCAAAAGTAAAACTTAAAAAAAAAAAAACCTTGGGGGCCGAGCCCGTGGCACACTCAGGAGAGTGCAGCGTTGGGAGCGCAGCAGCGCTCCCGCTGCGGGTTCGGATCCTATATAGGGATGACCGGTGCACTCACAGCGCTCACTGGCTGAGCACGGTGCAGCCGGTCTCAAAAAGGACAAAAAAAAAAAAAATACCTTGGGGGGTCAATGGCCTTAGCCACACCCCGTTAGCATCCAGGCCGACTACCAGGCCACTGCCAGAAGTGCTCCTGAGCCAGGGAGGTGGGGGGGCCCTGTGGGCCTCAGCCACACCCTTCCAACATCCGCTTCGCGGCCAGAAGCAACCACCAGGCTGCTGTCACCCACGCCCTGGGATCCTGAGCCAGAGTGGGGTGGGCCAAAGGCCTCAGCCACACTCCCCGATGTCTGCATCCAGCCGAGCCACAACTACCAGGCCACTGCTGGAAGCCCCCTGGGCTCCTGAGCCAAGGTGGTGGGGGGCCGACAGCTTCAGTCACGCCCCCCCGGCATCCACATTCAGCCTAGTGACAACCACCAGGTCACTGCCAGAAGTACCCTGGGCTTCCGAGCCAGGGTTGGGGGGGCCAAGGACCTTAGCCACATCCCCCTGACGTCTTCATGGAGCCCAGTCACAACCAAGCCACGGCTGGAAGCCCCCTGGACTCCTCTGTTGGAATGAGGGGGGTGCCATGAGCCTCGACCATGCCCCTTCCCCCTTCCTCATCCTCCCACACTATCCCCCTCCCCCTTCTTCTCTCCCCTTCCACCCCAACTTCTCCTCCACAACATCTTAGAATATAAAAAATAATAATAATAAATAAATAAATAATTTTTTTAAAAAAATACCTTTTCTCCACAAATTGTAGCACATTTCTAGGTACACAGTGTTTGTCGCATGAAAATAAAAACAGAATCACATAATATAGAAGGTGGAAAAATTGTTCAAAATTATTAAATATCACTCTTGACACCCATCTCACCTTCACCACCCCAATTTATTTATTTATAAATGCAGAAACTGATGTCTCATGCCTTTCTGAAGGCCACACCCCTGGTTTGTTATTTGTTTTTCAACAAATTTCATGCACCTATATTCGGTGTGAAGAGGTTTCCATCTTTGAAGTTCTGGAAAGCAGCTCAAAGTCCTTCCTAATTTTCCATCTAGTCAAGGGTCCTCTGCATCCCTTGCTATGGATCTAGATACTCCTTTCCCCTCTGTCTTCTCCGTGAGACTTCCCATGCCTTACGTTCAAGGCTATCACATTGCCTCTTGTCCTTTTTCATGTCTTCCTTGCTCTCCTGGTCTCTCAGATTAGTCAGGCTGCAGAGCTGGCCCAGAATTTCAATTATACATATCACATCATGGTCACTAGTCCCAGGAGCCCCAAAGGGGAGGATGGTTCACAGATTGCCTCTGGGAAGCCAGGATCCTCCTGCAGAATATTCTGTCCTCCTCCCTATCACCTCTGGATGTAGAATGCATTCACCCTTCTCCTCTCCCTTTCTTAGAACAGAAAAACTCCTCCTTCCCCTGCTGTTCATGCCATTCAGTGAGGGATGTTATTCAGACATGGGGCATTTATCTTACCCTCAAAAAGCAAGACAGGAATCACCTAGTGGGGTCAGGCAAATTGTAACCCAGGTAAGATTTTCAAGAACCTTTCAGATTGCCTCTTACACATAGAAATCACCCATTATTCTCCCACTTGGCCACCCCAAGGCTGGAATGCCTAGAGCCTTTTATATGGATCTATCACTCCCATATCTGTCTATCCACCTCTGGCAGAGGATCCCTGAGGGAGAGCTGTTCTTGGGGAAGAGAAGGATGTACATGTTTGTTATTTAGCCTATTGCTGGCTGTCTCCCCCCACCAGGCTGTAAGCTCTATGAGTACAAAAACTAATTCTGCTTTGTTCACACTGTTCACTCAGCACCTGGCACATAGCAAGTGTTCATTAATACTTGTTGAATGAAGAAACACATAAAAACTGAAGAAGAGAGAAACCAGAGAGGCAAGCAGAGGAGAGGCACTTCCCTGCTCTCATGTTTCTGTCTTGCAGTTAATGGAACAGGATGGATGAGAGGACAGCTTGTCCTTGGAGGCTTGTCGAAGGGGCCCATGTGCTCCCTCCCCTCACCCAAAGGCCAGGGTTGCTTCCCGTGATTTCTGATCCAGGGCTCACACTAGTCCTCAGAGGAAGACATGATGGGCGGCTGACTCTCTCTCCTTATCCTTGTCCCATCATCTGTAACTGTGACAGATGGCAGCCTGGGAGGGCTGTGTGTGAAAAGGGGCAGAGGCAGTGAAAAGACCAAGGCAGAGAGAGAAAGGAGCTGCCTTAGGGCTTCAGAATCAGGTCACTTCTGAGTTCTGAATAGATGAGATGGATAAGCCTTTCTTTGCTCTTCTGGCACAGGCTGAGCTCTCTCTTCAGCCTGCCATGCAGGGCTCTGGGGACTTGGGTGTTCTGGTCAGTCTGTAGCAGTTTACATGTAAAGCATTACAGACAAGTTTCTTAAGGGAGGGGCCTGGATACTAGAAGTTATCTCAGCTTCCTTAGAAATGCCCAGAAGTGCTGTGGGCTCTGCATGTCTTGGCTGGACAATCAAAAGCCTCTATTATTTGACCTTCAAACTACTTTACCAGCCTCATGGCCCATTANGGGTTGCGATCCATTGCCGGTCACAAAAAAAGACAAAAAGGAAAAAAAAAAAAAAAGAATATTACAAGTCCTAACAATGCTACTCCTCTTCTCCCATGAAGGCCTAGGCTAAATGCATCTCCACATTGTAGCCTTACCTGGTTTCTTAATTGGATTGTAAGTTCCTCAAAGACAGACCCCATATTATATCTCTTTGTATCTAGCCCTAGAATCTAGAAAAGTGCCTTACAAGCATAAAGAGTACTGTAAATATATACTGATGATGATGATTATGGTCATGATAATGATCATGGTGGTGGTAGTGAAGAAGCTTAGCCGAATGCCCTGGGAAATAGAATGGATGACTCATAGTTTGTACACAAAATAGTCTTCATGCCTGGATACTAGAAGTTATCTCAGCTTCCTTAGAAATGCCCAGAAGTGCTGTGGGCTCTGCATGTCTTGGCTGGACAATCAAAAGCCTCTATTATTTGACCTTCAAACTACTTTACCAGCCTCATGGCCCATTACACTCCCTCTATGCCTCACAGCATTCCTTTATACCCCTTGTGATTTTTCAGGGAATTTGATTAGCAACTTCCAAAATTCTTATGGAGAAGCCGATATGCAACTGCCATAACTATTTTTAAAAAGAACAAAGGAAGGGTCTTGTCCTACCAGATATCATGTTACAAACCTATGTGAATTTAAATAATGTGGCACTGGCTCAGGTGCAGTGGAAGAATGAAACAGAGAGAATCCAGAGACAGAACCAAGTTTTTAAACAGACCAAGTCTTTAAGGTATATGAAAAAGGTTGTTGTTTTTAATTAGTGGGGAAAGGATTAATAATTCATTAAAATGGTGCTGGGACAATCAACCATCCACATGAAGAAAAATAAAGCCAGATCCCTACCTCACACCACATAAAGCATATTGCAGATTGATTACAACTTATAAACACCCTTCATTCTACTGCTTACATTTCCTAAAGCATGGATTTCTTTAAACATGTATATCCACATCTCTCTGCCTTTGCTTATATTGTTCCCTTTGTTTAGAATATTACAAGTCCTGGGCCGGCTCGGTGGCGCATTGCTACAGTGTGCTGCTTGGGAGTGTGGTGGCGCTCCCGCCGAGGGTTCGGATCCCACATACAGACTGGCCGCTCACTGGCTGAGTGAGGTGCGGGCGCAACACTGAGGGTTGCGATCTATTGCCAGTCACAAAAAAAGAAAAAAAGGAAAAAAAAAAAAAAAAGAATATTACAAGTCCTAACAATGCTACTCCTCTTCTCCCATGAAGGCCTAGGCTAAATGCATCTCCACATTGTAGCCTTACCTGGT
>NW_007731386.1:27413-36823 GCF_000696425.1 Galeopterus variegatus | reverse complement strand
ATATTACAAGTCCTAACAATGCTCCTCCTCTTCTCCCACGAAGGCCTAGGCTAAATGCATCTCCACATTGTAGCCTTACCTGGTTTCTTAATTGGATTGTAAGTTCCTCAAAGACAGACCCCATATTATATCTCTTTGTATCTAGCCCTAGAATCTAGAAAAGTGCCTTACAAGCATAAAGAGTACTGTAAATATATACTGATGATGATGATTATGGTCATGATAATGATCATGGTGGTGGTAGTGAAGAAGCTTAGCCGAATGCCCTGGGAAATAGAATGGATGACTCATAGTTTGTACACAAAATAGTCTTCATCAAGCTCCCTAACTAGGCCAAGAGTCAGGAGCTCCAGTTCAGTTCCTTCTCTGACTTCTATCTATTAATTACTAATTTGGAATCCAGAACTTAAAATGATACTTGTCAACCAAGGCCATCCAAGATCTTCAATGGCTTATACTCAAGAAGGTTAAATTGCCACTATTTGAAAATAAATAATAAAATTATAGGAATCAAATCAAGGAAAAAACCCTCACCACTAATCAGTAAAGAAGCATTTATTGAGCTTTGTTGTCTATGTGTCCAAGATCTACAGAAGATACAAAGAACTAAATTCAAAACAGCCAGTTGCAAAGGAAGAATGGCAGAATAAGCCAAAGGACAGTTCTGTGATTAAGAACACGGGTTTTGAAATCAGAAATATATGGGTCTAAATTCTGACTCTGCCACTTACTATCCAAGTGGCCCTGAATGAATTATTTTACTTCTCTCAGCCTGTTTACTAATCTATAAAATGGAGATAATACAGACATCTACTTTATAAGGTAGTCATAAGAACCAAGTAAAATAGTATGTGGAAGGCACTTAGCATTGTGACGAACATGTAGGTAACACTCAATATATGCTGTCAGTACATTTTTTTCTTGTAGAACAGCAGTTTCCAATCTGTACACAATAGACCTAGTGGGGCCCCAGAATTATTACAAAGGAACCCCAAATCTGCATGACAACTAAGAAAAATCCATAGAATGAATAAGTAATATGTCTTTCATACATATTTCTTACTATGTTTCAAATGGATATAAATGCCACTGTAATGAAAAAAAATAACTGATTTAAGACAAGAAAGGAATGTCATTGTTCACATTATCACGTGATATTGTCCCAACTTCCAAGCTACTGAAAAAAAAAAAAATTAATCCAGGGAAAGACAGTTAGCTCAGTTGGTTGGTTAGAGCATGGTGCTGATTACACCAAGGTCAAGGGTTTGGATCCCCACCAAAAAAAAGGGGGGGGGGGGGAATCCAAAGACAGCATGAAGGTTTTGCTTTCTTTTCTCTTGGGAAACTCAGGAACACGTACATATGTGGGCAAAGGATTCCAAAAGACCATTCTCAGCATAAGAATTTTGAGAGAAAATCCCAGTTAAGGATTTGAGCTGAAGGTTGGGCTTTTCCTTCTCTTGTAGTTGTTTGCAGATGGGAACCAAATGACCAGAAGCCTTCCTGATATCGGTGCTCAGTGTAGGGTGGCTGTACCACTGTGAATCCTGTAGTTTTTCCCATAACTGTCATTACAGGAAAGAAGAGAAGCCCCAAGGCAGAAACAGGTCCAGCTAGGGAGGGTCCGGGTGAACAGAGACCCAAGGAAAGGTTAAGGGGCTGCTTCTTCAACAGAGTATAAGGGATAGGGAATCATGAAGGGCAACATTAAGATTGATTTTCCTGCAAAGTGCCTTTTTCGTAAATGCTATCTTTGGGTGTTTAAGTGAATAATCTTTACTTTCAGGAACTTTTCTGAGGGAATTGGTCTTGAATCTTTTAAATGCTAAAGTTTCATTTATTGAAAACCCTTTTGGTCTCTGGTGGCCCAACATTTTGGTCTCTTCTAAACTTATTGCCAACTTTAGATTTCCCAACTAAAAAATCCAGGCATCCACTGGGAGGTGTGGCTCAGACAGCATGTATAGAAGGCAGGGGTCAGCCCAGAGACTGCAGGACCCAAAATTAATTCCAAAATTACAGAATCAACAAGCCAGTGAAGCTCAGAGAGAGAAGATCCTTTCCCTAGGCCAAGGAATGAAGGTCTTAAAGAGCTGGGATTGGAATCCTAGTCTCCTGGCTCATCAGTTATATCCTCTGAATCTGCCATGCAGGAAAAGACGAGCTATGTCACCTCACCTTCTCCCGTGTAGCTCCTGATTAGTGCCAGGGTAAGGATCTGGGGGAATCAGAGGATGGAGAAGGAAGGAGATTGAACAAATTTTCCTATGGGATAAGGTTAAGAATTCTAAACAGGGCAACCACTGATTACTGGTCCGTGTTCCGTCACCCCCAGCAACACTTGACCCTCAGGTTTATTACGTATTCACCTTACTTCACTCATGGAGGCACCCCGCCCCTGCTTCTGTTGAGGAGCCTTGCATCCAGAGAGAGGGGCGTGAGAAGAGATGCAAGGATTCTGATGATGGAAGAACTGGCTCCTGGCTCAGAAGTGTTTGAATACCAGGTGTCCTGAGCTTGTTTGAAATGTATGCAATGTGGTCTCTTCTGGTTGGTAGGTAGGAATGACACAGTGACTCAACTAGTTGGATTTACTTTGGAAGATAATGCATGTGGGTAGGCTGCTCCCTGAGGCCATGTATAATTACGGGATAATCCAGAATATACAGTACTGAGATGCTTCTAAAGCCTACTACTAATCTCTCCCACTCAAGTTAATTCAACTCTATAAAAGGCAAAGTTGGATGAAGGGCACCAACAACTTCTGTCACCAAAACCAAAAGTTCCATAAGAATGGTGAGAATAGGGAATGTTGTCTCTGTTGCCCCTTTTGGGTCCAGCCTCCCAGGAAGGCACCCAATATTGTCATTCCTACCCATCCCATCTTGCCCCTTTGAATGGGCCTGGCCTCTGTATCAAATGCCACATCCAGTTATTTCTCATTTGCCAGTTTTAATCTCTGGATACATATTCTTACTTTTCCTGGTTTTACAACTCCTATTTGGTTCCGCATCTCATTTCCAAATACTAACGCCAGCACCCACCTACTCCATGTTGGTAACACTGTGGATCAATCTCCACTCTCTTCCTCATTGTCCATTCTGATATTTTCCCCCAAGCTCCTTGCACAATGGCCCAGAAAAGAGACACATCTCCTCAGCTTGCCGCTGCCCTAGGGGAGCAGGATAGACTATCTTCTTGTTCAAGACCCCTTTGCTTAAAGTGAACTCTCTTGGAGTTGGAACCAGCCCAAATGTCCATCATCGGATGAGTGGATACGGAAAATGTGGTATATCTACACAATGGAATACTACTCAGCTATAAAAACAAATGAAATACTGCCATTTGCAACAACATGGATGGACCTTGAGAGAATNAATTAATAAATAAATTCACACACACACAAAAAAAAAACTGGGGGGGGGAAGAAGATATAACAACTACAATTACTTGAAGTTGATACAACGAGCAAACAGAAAGGACATTGTTGGGTGGGAGGGAGGTTTTGGTAAGGGGCAACAATAATCAACCACAATGTAAATCGACAAAATAAAATTAAAAATAAATAAATAAATAAAAAATAAAAATTTTTTTCTTATGTCTACAATACCTTATATCTAATAATTCATAACATACAATTATCAGGAGAATTAAATAAAATTAAATATGTAAAAGCTCTACAGCAAAATGCCTAGCATATTGTAGTTTTTAATAAATAATTATTTCCTTTCAAAAAAAGAAGTGAACTCTCTTGGCACCTTTTCTCTTTGGCTGCCACAGTTCAGTACTGAAGTTCTACTATGCTGAATAGTGAGGGTATGAAGATGAATGAGACAAAAATCCCTGCTTTCAGGAAGCTTACAGTCCGATGTGAGAGAAAGAGCAGTAAACAAACAAAACACATCAATCAAAATTCAGTTTCAGGGCTGGCTGGTTAGCTCAGTTGGTTAGAGCACAGCCTTGTAACACCAAGGTCAAGGGTTCAGATCCCCATACCAGCCAGCCGACAAAAAAAAAAAAAAAGAGGGTATGGGGAGACATGAATTTATTAGTTCATTGTATCATACAACTTAAAAATTGAAGGGTGAACTGGCTTCAGGCATGACATGATCCAGGGCCTCCAGTGGTGTCCTGAGGAATGTGTCCCTCTCCTCTCTCCACTCTGCTTTCCTCTGCTCGGCTTTTTTCTCAGAATGGCTCCTCTCCATTACATCCTCCACTCCTGCCCAGATGCTCCAGCCTTACATCCTACTAGCTGAGCAACCCCCAAGAATATAACTCTGTCCCAATAGCTCCAGCACAAGTCTAGGTTAAGCCTCCTGTAGGCTTGATTCAATTACATGCCTATTCTTGAACCCACTACGGTGACCAGGAGAATGCAATGTTCTGATTGGCTAAGCCTTGGTCCCATGCCCACTGAAATTCCATGAACTAAGATGAGAAGAAGGATGTTTCCCCAGAGAAAAATCAGGATCCTGTGTCCAGAAAAAAATACGCTGGCTGAGCCAAGACAACAAGTGTTCACTCCACAACCAAACCGTATTTCATCGCCTGTACTCTCCAGCTTTCCCCGGCCGTCAGCTGGCTAGCTGGACACCTGAAGTGGCTGACGTGGTATGGGCACGAGTGCATTAACATGCCACCGCTTACTCATCACATATATTTGCACCCTTGATCTCTGACAAAAGGCTCAGTGCCATACCTTCTACAGGGACTGATGGTGACGTCATGACCCCCAAAGCAGAACGAGGGTGGGGGATTTTGCGAAGAGCAGCCTCTGAGGGGCCTCTCCAAAACCACACCCCATCAGCAGCTCTTCCTCTGATTCTCAACCAGCCAACCCTAGCTAAGGCTACACTCTACTTATCTGTAACAGTATTTTAATTGCATCATTTAAAGGCAAACACAGCTGTTTGTACAATAAAGACTGAAGGTTTTCATCACAGGGTGTTTGTGTAGTTGTGTGCATGCCTGAGTCTTATTTCAAGCACAAACAGCCCAGCTTGAACTGTTACATGACTTCATTATTTGCAGTTTACAAATATGCTCCCTCTGTCTTCCACCTCCCTCCTCCACCCCTGAGATTTCGAAAGCATTCCGCAGGGATTAAAGGATTGTCACCATTCTCTCAAAGACTCCCTGAAATAGGGTTAAACTCTGTGCCATGTTCAAAGAACATCTATAGGTTAACTAACTAAGCCGTCTGGCCTACACAATTGTCCCAACTGTCACAACATTGGCAATGTCCTACCAAGGAATGAGTCAACATTGTCAAGAATTCAAGAGCAGCTAAAAAAATTAAGAGAGGTCTATCTGCCAGCCAAGGATGATTCACTCAACCTGGAAAATAATGTGCTGGCAATAAAAGTCAATGGGCTAAAGGCACGATGTTTGTGAGGCCATGCGCTCCCCAACACTGAACTGGGGTGCCCTGACACTCTCTATAACCAGGGGGCTGGATGAGTCCTGAGACCATCGTAAGTCTGTACCTGTGTCCTGAACTCTCCATGTGGGTAGAAATGATGCAAAAGAACCACCTTCCTCAGGCAGCTCCGTAGAATATAAGACTCTCAGAGTTGGGGATGAGACAGATGTGGGTCTACGTCTTGGTTCTACCACTTATTTGCTCTGTGACTGTGGGCAAGCCTTAGTCTCCACATTTGTAATAATAAGGATGATAATACCAACCTTCCAGTTGGCTGTGATTATTTAACAAACATTTACTGAGTACCTACTCAGCACCAGACCCCAGCAGGAGACCAGAAACATGGTCCCTGTCACCACAGAGCTCTAATTATTTAAGTTATGTAATAGTGTATGCAGGGCCAGCCCAGTGGCGCACTGCTACAGTACGCCGCTTGGGAGCGGGGCGGCGCTCCTGCCGAGGGTTCGGATCCCACATACAGACCGGTTCCCGCTCACTGGCTGAGGTGGCGCACTGCTACAGTACGCCGCTTGGGAGCGGGGCGGCGCTCCTGCTGAGGGTTCGGATCCCACATACAGACCGGTTCCCGCTCACTGGCTGAGCGAGGTGTGGGCGCAGCACCGAGGGTTGTGATCCCGTTGCCGGTGCCTGGTCCGGTACGGGGGCAACACTGAGGGTTGCGATCCGTTGCCGGACACGAAAAAAGACAAAAAGGAAAAAAAAAATAGTGTATGCAAAGTAATTGCCCCACAGGAAATGGTAGTTATTAGTTATGATGGAGACCTAGGGGTAAAAAATTCCAAAGCATGGCTGGCCAGTTAGCTCAGTTGGTTAGAGAGCGGTGTTATAACAAGGTTAAGGGTTTGGATCCCTGTATCAGCCAGCTGCCAAAAAAAAAAAAAAATTCCAAAACCATACTACTGTTTGGGGCTGAAGGATGACTGGGGTTGAGAGAGCATGGGAAAGGTCCCCGAAGGACCTGGGGAAGTAGGCTGAGCTAAAGTTCTCCTTCAATAGAAAAAAATTTTGTTGATAAACCATTAGTGAGTGCTGACTCTTAAATAAGAAAAATCTTCATCGAGGCTTAGTTGGGTTATTCAGAACCCTCTCAACCTTAAAATCATTCTGACAATGATAGATTTTTGTCCTCATTTCACCGCTGAGGGAGATTCAGCTCAGAGAGGTGACGTGCCTTGCTTAAGGTCACACAGTTGTAAGTGGTGGAGCTGGAAGCAGTACTTGAGCCTGTCCAATGCTAACCCCCTTGCTATGAATCCTTGCAGCACAGCACTACCTCTCCAGCTCCTGGAAAGGGATGTGAAGCTCTCAAGTTCTAAAGGAGGCAGCCCTTTTCCTGAGGTCCACACAGGTGCCGGAAACACTGAGCCCAAAGGTTACACTTTTTTTTTTATTCATTCAGCAAAATAGTATCAAGTTCCAGGCACTGTTTTGGCTTTGGGGATATAACACTGAACAAGATAGACAAGAATCCCTGTCCTTATGAACCTTACATTCTAGTAGGGGAGAGAGACAATAAATACAAGAAATAAGAAAAATATATGGTAGGTTAGATAGTGATAAGAGCTAGGGAGAAAAATAAGCAGGAAAGATCAAAGCAATGATATGGACCCAATATATCTTGATTTCACCATGGCATTTGACAAATGTGATACAAGAAATAAGAAAAATATATGGTAGGTTAGATAGTGATAAGAGCTAGGGAGAAAAATAAGCAGGAAAGGAGGCCAGTGGAGGTTGGACAGAAAGTTGCAATTAGATGGACTAGTCAGGAAAGGCCTCATAGAGAAGGGGATAGTGGAAGAAAGCCATGTGGATATCTAGAGGAAGACTGGAGAAAGAGCGAGAGTAGAATCAGTCTGTGGATTGGCTTCAGGCATGCCAGAGCAGACAGGGTTACGGCAGCTGTGAGATTGTGCCTGGCAGACCTCCAATTGCAGCGAGAGAACTGACCAAGTCTCCCAGTGCTGGGCTTGAAATCCATCACCTAGTTTGCACTAAGGCCATTTCCAAGAGTTGCTCCCAGCTGATGAGTGAGCACAGCAGGGATACAAAAGCCGGCCCCTTCCTAAGAGACATCGGACTCTCCTGACAGCCAGCTTTGGCTCAAGGACTCCCTGACAGCCTTGCTGAAGCTTCCTTAGATGGCAGAGCAGTCAAACACGCTTTTACCCAACTTCCCTTCTCTCCTCCACTCCAGGTCAAACTTGCATCGCTTCCAGTTTTTTGTTTTGTTTTGTTTTGTTCTGTTTTTTAGCTCCCTCCCCATTTTCTCTCCCACAGGTGTTTCTCCTACTAAAATCCATGATCCTTATCTTATCTTGGCATCTGCTTCTCGGAAGACCCAGTCTAACACACGGTAAAGACAAAAGAGGGAGAAGGAGAGGGAGAGGGGGAGGGAGGGAGGGAGAGGGAAATAGAGAGAGAGGAAAAATGTACAGAAAAAGAAAGAAAGAAATGGAAGGAAAAGAAAAGGAAAAAATAGGGGCCTGGGTTTCTAGCAGGCTGTGCTCACTAAGCTAACCTTGCAGTTATCTTGGATTGAAGGATCCCTGCTCTGCAAACTCATCCATTTCTAGGCTTTTGTACTTTCTTCCCCTGACTTGTAATTTACTAGTGGGGCTCCTTGTAAGTAAATGACAACAACAACAAAAGCTCCAGTGTTGTCTCAGCTAACCTAAGGGGGCGAAGGCGCTCATCCACATCTCAGTACACAGTGGGAGCCTTGATGACAGTAGCAAGGGGGGATCAGTGGCCAGATGTGGCGGTGGCATCAGCCAGCCCGGCGGGAGGCTGAGGAAGGCATTAACGCTGGAGGCCATCCAAGGTGGAGTGGGAGGAAGGCGTGGGGCAGCTGGAAGCACCTATCCCACCCAGGCCAGTGTTTTAATGGTGTGTGGAGGGTGGGTTGATGTGTGGGTATTTCTGGGAGGGAGAAGAGAAAGGCTGGGGACACAGAAACCCTTTGCAGGGTTCAGCAAAGTCTATCCTAGGCTCATTGACTTCAGTTTCCCTATTGGTTTTAAAGCCAAGTCAGTCATTTCCGGCTGTTCTGCAAACATCAGCTCCAATCGATAGCATCGGAGTCGTTTCTTTGCCCCATTTGTTTTCAACAGCCTGCCACTGGCGGTCCCCCACGCTGACTTCCTCCAGTGGCAGCTGTGCTCTTGGGGCTCCCTGTTGGTGTATGGCAAAGATCCCCAGCTGAGCAGCAATCACAAGTTCAGGCCTTTAATCTCTCGCTCAGAGGGATAAGGCCTTAGGTTCACCTCCCTGAGCAGATTATAGGCACTTACTGCGCAAACAAAAGCCAGCCTTCCTTTCTGTGGTTCTGTCTTGGCTTTTGAGAATAGCATTTCTGGGCTAAGCAGGACTTTCCCTCACTCACAAACACTCCTGAGGACATTGTAAACCTCAGCAGCTGCAGGCAAGGCTAGAGACTAGGTTTCTAGGAGGAAGAGACCCAGAAAGAAACAAAAGACCCTCATGCGAAAGCTCAGGATCAGGTCTGCTCTAGGATGAAGCCCTGCCACAGCCAGACATCCCAGATCAAAGCAGATCACTAGACTGCATGTGCTGCCCTTGCCCGGACGGCTCCAGAAGCTCCAATTATCTGTTGACCTCTCTGCCTACATTTGTCCTGCAAGGTTTTTGAGCCCTGCTCTACACCCAGCACTGTGTCACTCAAGGAGCACACGTAGCCCTGTCCCAAATGAGTGCAGAACAACAGAAGAGAGGGTCGTGTAGATAGCCAATTGCCCTGCTCATCTATCCAAACGGAAATGCTTCCTAGTCCTGGAAAAGAGTATGGTAGGTCTGGGACCTAGGGAGGAATTGTCATTGACTGTGCTGCCTATTCTGCTTTCTTCTGAGTGTTAACCAAGTCTGACTACCCCAGACAGGGGATTTCAGCTTTGTTCTATATGGAGGACCACTGACTCTCTCTCTCTCTCTCTCTCTCTCTCTC
>NW_007731386.1:18911-26413 GCF_000696425.1 Galeopterus variegatus | reverse complement strand
ACACACACACACACACACACACACACACACACACACACACACACACACACACACACACACACACACACACAAAAAAATATATATATCAGCCAAGGGAGAAAGTGATAAAATAGAAACTAAATATATTAAGTGAGGGATGTGGGTGGAGGTGGATAATTATTCCACTAGAGGATAAGTTCCACATGGGCAGGGAATTTAGACTGCTTTCTTGATGGCTATATACCCAGCTCCTGGCACAATGACTGGCACATAGCAGATGCTCAGTAAATAGTGAATGAATGAGTATTGAATAAATTGACAAAGATATATATGTACACATGATTTTAAAATTCAGATAAGGGGCTGTAGTGTATTATTCATTAAAAACAGAAAGTGATGATGAATATACTTTTATTAATGGCTGAGTAAGAGTGGTCATGGGAGAAGATACAGGAAGGAAAGTCATCAAGACAGCGAGAAGGTGACACAGAAACGGGAAGAGCAAAGTGCAGCCAGCGGTAGGCGGAGGTGCCCATTGCTCTTGCTTCTCTGGCCTGTGTTTCCTGTTCACTGCATCTGCTCTGCTTCTCAAACACTTGGCAAAACCCACCCTCAAAGTGACCCAGATTATTAATATTTCAAGCCCCTGGGTGCCTCAAATGGTCAGGCTGCACAGCCTGGAAGATTATTGTGTGCCGTGGAAAGGACAAGGATGGAGCACTACCTAGATTTTCTCATTCAGTCCTCAGAACAGACCAACAAGGTAAACATTATCATCCCCACCTTACTGACAGGGAAAATCAAGGCTCTGAGGGTTAAGGAAGGTGTCCAAGGTCATACAGCTAGTAAGCATCAGAACTGAAAGTTATTCCAATCTGACTCGAAACCCAGTTCTAGTTTAGCTCTGCCACTACTCATGTGACCCTGGCCAAGTCATTTCACCTACTTGGGTCTCAGTTTCCCCATGCAGCATAAAGCAAGGAGCTTATAGGACACCCATCCAGTACAATTCCACTTCCAGATCTGTCTCCCCATCGAGGCAGGCCCTCCAGGACCTGGAGTTTGGTCTTCTCAGAAGTGCAGCACAGTACCTGTTGGTGACAGGCATGGCTGCTATGTGGCAAGATGGGGCTTTGGACAAAGGAGAACAGAGGTGGTAAAACCACAGCAAGTAACTGGTGGAGCTGACTATGATTGACTGCCAGCGCCGGGAGCCAGCCAGGGCCCCTGGGCAAATGTGTTGGCAAAACAGGTCAGAGTCTTGGCACGTCTCCTCTTCCTGGGATTTGTGTCGAGTTTCAGGCTGGAGGACAAAATGCCTCCTCTAGATGCCTCTGAGGGAAAACTGGGTTGGGGGTGAGCTGGGCCTTGGAGAAGCAGGTGGAGAGGTCTCTAGTCACCAGCTCTAGCAGAATCATAGGCTTTACATTGCCCCAGGCAGCTGGGACACTTAGAGCTTCTCAACCAATAATGATAATGGTGATGCCTTTTATTGGGCAATGCTCAGTGTTTACAAAGCCTTCACACTGGGAGGCTCATTTGATCCACACAATAATTATGTAAGAAAGTAGGGCATGAACAGTCCCCACTTTCCGAATGAGGAAACTGAGGCCAGAGACACCATTCAAACCAGGAATACATAAATTCTGCCATGGCCTAGACACCCCCCACCCAGCAAGACCCTGATATAGATACACACACAAATGAGGCAGGCCAGGGAAATGGTGCTTTCCTCTTAGACAGGCAATATTATGGGGCAGTGGTTAAGCCCATGGATTTACTGAGCCAACTATACCAGGTTTGAATCCTGGCACCACCACTTACTCACTGTGTGACTTTGGGCAGGTCATTTGCTTCTTACTCTCATGCCTCAATTCCTTTCTGTCTTAGAAAGGGATTATCACAGTATTTGTTTGATAGGTCGTTGGGAGAATTAAATGCATTGAATGCTGGCAAAACACTTGGCACTGCTCTACATTACTACATAATTGTTAGCTATTATTGCCACGATTAGCTGGGGCTTTAAACTTGTACCCCAGTGGGCTGGACTTTGCAGGCATACTCTTTCCTCGTACCAAAGGAGACCATCTATTCTCCCCGATACCCAAACTTGGGTCTAAGGACATGATGCTTCTATAGGATGCAAGGCCACACCAAGCCTAAGCAAGGGCAAGAGAGCAGGAGAGGGGACTTGTCCCAATGCCTAGAGTGAAGCTGGCCTAACCTTCTTCCCCTATGATCCTTAGGTATGGGGAGTAACCCCCAAGAGACTTTGCCTTGGGGAGAAATGAAGGTGGGATGAGATAACGGCATCTTCTCACAAGGTTTGCTGGTGCTTGACCATGTTCAACTTCACCATCCTTAGAGGTGGGTGAGAAAGGGAGGTGGCTAGGATCAGATACCATCATCTGATAGGAGACCCCCAACTGCCTTCTGCCTCTTCACCAAGTCTCTGTAGTGTCCAGACAGAGTCGGTGAATTATCCATCAGTCACATAGCTACAGGAGACAGACCTGATGTATAACTCAGATCTTCTAGCTCCTGTCCTGACTGCCCAGTGCTAATTCTGCTCTGCACATAAACTCTGTCGGCCACTATCCAGAGCACCTCCGAGCTCTTTTCACTATTGACAATGGGGGTCATAATTCTAAATGAGCTCACAGGCTTGTTTGGAATTAAGCTGGGAATGGAATGAAAAGCCTTTGCAAATGGGCAGGGCTGTTTAGAGTGAATGAATGGCCAGCTCAGGCCTATGTGCAGTGCTTCTAGAAACAAGCAGGGTCTGACAGGGTAGGACCTTGGATTCCTGGGTGCAGAAGAAAGACCCAAGGGAAATACACCCATATCTGCATTGTCTGAGAAGTCCACGGGGCTGACTCTATTCTCTTTTCAGCTCTAAGGAACTCCATGGACCCAGATTTAACAGCAATATTAGGAAACTATAGTTTTCCTATAGTTTCATAACCCCAGGGCAGTGTTTTCTGAGCTTTGGGGGGCTATGGACACCTTTGCAAATGTAATTAAAACTATTGACTCTCACCAGTAGGATATGTTGTGTGTGGATACTCACAACATTTTGCAAACAGTTTTGAAGGGATCACAGACCTCCCTGAAGACTGTCCCTAGACCTCTGACTCAGGGCACATCTCTGGGTTTGGCAGGTATAAAAAATAGTGAGACTTTCCTAAACTATCTAAGCAACAGTAAGTCATAACAATTTTTTGCATTTATTGATACTTCACACTTTAAAAAATGTTTTCCATTCCATATCCCCACAATTCTTACAGCCATTATTTTCATGATGAAAATGAGGCTCAGAGGAGTTAAGTGACTTTTGCCTAAAGTCACAGAGTTAATAACGATGGCTACCATTTACTACAACTACCTGGCAGGCATTTTAGATATGTTATATATAATTCCCCAACAGTACCATAAAATAGACATTATTATCATTCCCAGTTTGCAGATGGGGAAACTAAAGCTTTGAAAAGCTAAGTAACTTACCCAAGACCACACAGCTACAAGTGACAGAGCTGAGATTTGAATCCAGGACTGCCTTAGTGCAAAGCCCATCCTGGCTTAGAATATAAAGTAAATATTTTTGTAATAACAGGCTGTTTGACTAACAAAGGAAAGGATTTTGTTTAAAAGGAGCATTTGGGTAGTATGAATGTACTGGTGTTTCTCCAATACAGAGCAGGGAAAATGTGCGTATAGATGTACCTAACTGTCATAACAGCCTGCCCAGATCCGGGTTTTCCAACCAGGCCAAACCACCCAGGCCCCAGGCAGCTGGCCCCAATAACAGCAAGCTCTGGCCATACCAGGCACATTTATAGTAAAAGCCCTGGACCCCCTCAGAGCATGCTCACTTTTGCTCCTTGACTTTTCTAGCACTTATTTGGCATCTGGCATCTTTGGCTTGTCTCCCACTCCAAGTCCCATGCCCACCTCTTGGACCTGAAGACCAAACGCACTTTACTTCTTTTAGAAGCCTGGCCTGTCTCTCAGATGCTCTTTGCACTTATCCTCTACCCTTGCTCTAGCTCTGTCTGGGATCCCCTGTCCCTCCCCCTACACCTAGTCAAACTTATTTGGTCTACGTTCTCCAGCCAGGCATGTGCTGTCTCCCCTTGAGGTGGGGCCAGACAATAGTTCTCAGAGCAAATAAACACATAGTGCTCTAGTTTAACAATTGGCCTCTTGTGAAGTTGGTTTGGTTGACATGCCCTGAATCAGACATGCCCTGATTAGACTCGGTTCAACTCGGTAAACATGAGTACCAAGTGTCCTGGTATAATCATTCCCAAACCTTTACTATGTCAACCTGGATGCCAGGGAGATATGAGACACCCACATTTGCCATATTCATTCAGGCATTTGTGCATTCATTCACACATTTATTGAGCACCTATTGAGTGTAAGGTCCTGAGCTATATGCTGTGGGCACACAGAGGGAATTAATATTTTTTAAGCTCCTACATTGGTCCAAGCTCTGGGCTGTGTGCTTTTCATACATTTTTATTCAGAGACTAAGATACAAGGTGTGTCTTAAGGAATGTGGTTTTGAAAAAACATTTGGTGACAAGAAATATAAAGCTAGCTTAAGAAAAAGAAAAAAAATTCAGATGTTCATGCATAGATAACACACGTAGTAATTGCAATACATGATAGACTATTATATGAACAATACTTTCTAGAAGGAGAGGTTTATGCACTAACCTTTCAACTTTAAATGTGCTCTATGTTTTCACAGTGAATCCCTATCTTCTTAGTCATTTACACACCTATTTTTCTTTTCCACCCCCAAAATATTTTGCCCGTTGCATGTTAGCAGCAATTCATTCAGGTAGAAGATCAAAGCAATGATATGGACCCAATATATCTTGATTTCACCATGGCATTTGACAAATGTTTTACCTGGTGCCCTTGAGGACATGACGGGGAAATGAGAATTGGGTCAGAGGACAGGAAGTGGAGTCATAGCTGGATGAGCAACCACAGTCAAGGAATGTTGATTAGTTTTTCTGTGTCAACCCAAAGGAGGTCTCTAGTGGCATGCCATAGAGCTCTGTCCTTGGCGCTGACCTCATTGGCATTGTTACCTGTGACTCAGAAGACGATGTATAAGGTGTTCTAATCAAGTCTGCAGCAGACACGGAGCTGGGAAGCAGTTACCATTATAGATGACAGAATGGAAATAAGAAATGACCTCAACAGGAAGGAACATAAGGCTGAAACCAACATGATGGAAGGAACAGAGAGAAATGCAAAGTCCTGCATTTAGGTTAAAAATTAATTGCATAAGTACCGGATGGGGTAGACCTGGTTTGGCAGCAGTCCATGTGAAAATAACCTATTTATTTGTTATTCTGTAAATTAGCCACTAGCTCAGCCTGGCCCAACTGTGTTAAGTGGTTGATGCATGATACATAAAGTGAACACAATCTTGGCTACATTAAGGGAAATAGAGTGTCTCTGGTCTAGACTATAACATAGCCTCAATGTGCTCAGAATTGGTCTTGTCCAGACACCATGCAAAACCCTGGGAATTATAGGATAAGAATGACATTGAGAAATTAAAGCATGTCCTGAGAATGGCAGCCAGATGGTGCAGGAGCTGAGAGCTGTTCCCATGAAGAAGGCTTGAAGGAGCTGGGAAAGTTTGGTCCAGGAGAAGCGTCTACTCAAGGGGGTGCATAGAAGTGTTTCAAACATGTGACGGGTTATCATGTGGCAATTGGAGAAGACTTCCTCAGTGGATGTCTCTAGACCTGCCATGCCCAGCTATGTTTAACTGATGGGACCCATGTGGCAGGCAGTGTTCTCAGAGCCAACATACTCCCATGACAGACCCCAATTTTAGACTCCCCTTCCCTGGTACTTGTGGGAAAGTAATGAACTTACAATAAATTGTCATTGTCACAACAGTCACATTAGTTGTGGTGACTTGTTGGCCTCCAGCCGGAGTCTAGCAGTGGAGGAAATGTCATAGCTTCCCTTCCTGCTTCCCAATCCGGTGTCCTCAGAGGGGAGGGGCCTGAGTGGGATGGGAATAAACAAATCCACGTTGCACAAATATGCTCTTGGTCTCTTCTGCTCTCGTCTACTTCTTGCTGGCAAGTACGGCCTTCCTCGAGTTGAAATGTTAAGAGCCAAGAATTAGGAAGACACTTTGGCATGGAAGTCGGCAGAGCAGCCCTTTTAGCAGGCTTTGGTTCTAGAATGTTCTCACCGAAGTAAGAGTTCTCCAAGGGGGCAGTATGGCTCCTTGGCACCCTGCACTGGGGATTGGGCAAGAGTCCCAAGAATAACAACAGGCTCCTTTGCTTGTCTTTTTCCCTGTGTTCTATGTCTGTGGGGTCCTCTCAGGGAGAGGCAGCAGGATTCCCTATTCTGGGTCCCTGGACAGGGGTCATACAAATCTCCCCAGCCACCTCTAATCATCATGGAACCATTAATGTCTAACAAGATAGACAGAGCTACTTGCCAGTTTAAGACCTTGTTCTGTTTTGTTTGTTTGTTTGTTTGCCAGTTGGGTAACCTCAAGCAAGTTACCTAACCTCTCGTCTCAGTTTCTTCATTTGTAAAATGGAGCCAGTAATCCTCCAAGAATTAGTGGGAGGGTTATATGAAATAATACACATGAAGTTCTTAGCACATCTCTGGTCACAGAGGAAGCCTCTGTATTAGCATAATTGTTGACCCGCCCTTCCCTCTCCTTGGTTACTGACATCCCTGCGCAGACATAAGGTAAGGCGTGGGCATGCACGATGCCCTTCACATGGCAGTAACTCCATATTCTTCTCTTCTAAATAAGAAAGTGTCCCAGAAGGCAGGTGAGTAAAAGCGACACTACTAGACGAGTAGCCTTGAGTCTGCACAAGTTAATTGATGAAGTAAATAATTTTAAAATTTAGCCACTTTATTTTTAGGAAAAATTACTGGCAGCATATGTCACAACTAATCACACAGTTGGACGCTATGACACCAAGATTGAGAGACCCCGCTTGTGGGTCTGGTTCTCACAATAGGGTGTGTGTGTGTATGAGAGAGAGAGACACACACAGAGACAGAGACAGACAAAGACAAAGAGGAAGAGAGAGGTGCAGTTCCTGAGCCTCACACAGGGAGATTTTGATTCGGTAGGTCTTGGGGGGTACTGAGCTCCTTGCCATATTCTCTAGAGCTTTAAGAAGCACAGTTCCAGAAAATAGAACTAGGAGTTATTTATGGAATGTAAGCTCCCTGTAAAGGGAGGCTCAATAAAAAGAAGAGTTTTCTAAAAAGTAACACTACCTGACAGTGAGGCAGACAGGGGCACTGAGCTCTCTGTCACTGAAAGTACTCACACAAGGACCTGCCGGAGAACCCACAGGCAGAGCAGGACGTGGTTACCCGGAGAAGCACAAGTGCCAGGCCAAGAGCTGCCTTCTTCTCCCACCACTGGGGGCTTTAAGCAGCTGGCTGGAGCCCTCACCCCATGCTGGGGCAGAACTGAGAAGCAAAGGCAAAAAAAAAAA